>NW_026893982.1:0-242468 GCF_032452875.1 Bos javanicus
GGCTGATCACATCACCTGATCACGTGATGATATCATGCACTGATCACGTGTCACTCATGCACTGATCACGTGGCTGATCATACTCTGCTCACGTAACTCATGCACACATCACGTGGCTATCATGCACTGATCACGTGGCTGTCATGGAATGATCACGTAGCAACCATATACTGGTAACGTGACTGATCATGCACTGATCACGTAAATGATCATGCACTGATCACGTGACTGATCATGTACTGATCACGTGACTGATCATGCACTGACCACGTGGCTATCATGCACTGCTCACGTGGCTGATCATGCAACGATCACGTAGCAACCATGTACTGGTCACGTGACTGATCATGCACTGATCACGTAATTGATCCTGCACTGATCACGTGGCTCATCATGCACTGATCACGTGGCTGATCACACATGTATCACGTGACTGATCATGCACTGATCACGTGGCTCTCATGCACTGATCACGTGGCTGTCATGCACTGATCACGTGGATATCATGCACTGACACGTGGCTGATCACACACGTATCACATGACTGATCATGCACTGATCACGTGGCTATCATGCACTGATCACGTGGCTATCATGCACTGATCACGTGGCTGATCAGGCAATGATCACGTAGCTACCATGCACTGGTCACGTGACTGATCATGCACTGATCACGTAATTGATCATGCACTGATCATGTGGCTGATCATGCACTGATCACGTGGCTGATCATACACTGATCACATAACTGATCATGCACTGATCACGTGACTGATCATGCACTGATCACGTGGCTATCATGCACTGATCACTTGGCTGGACATACACTGATCACGTGCCTGGTCATGCACTGATCACGTGGCTGATCATGCACTGATCACGTGACTGATCATGCACTGATCACGTGTCTGATCATGCACTGATCACGTGACTGATCATGCACTGATCACGTGTCTGATCATGCACTGATCACGTGGCTGATCATGCACTGCTCACGTGGCTGATCATGCCATGATCACGTAGCTACCATGCACTGGTCACGTGACTGATCATGCACTGATCACGTGATGATCATGCACTGATCACTTGGATATCATGCACTGATCACGTGGCTGATCATACACTGTTCACGTGTCTGACCATGCACTGATCACGTGGCTGATCATACACTGCTCACGTAACTGATCATGCACTGATCACGTGGCTATCATGCACTGATCACGTGGCTGAACATGCACTGTTCACGTGGCTGATCACACACCTGTCACGTGACATATCATGCACTGATCACGTGGAACTCATGCACTGATCACGTGGCTGATCATACTCTGCTCACGTAACTCATGCACATCACGTGGCTATCATGCACTGCTCACGTGGCTCGTCATGGAATGATCACGTAGCAACCATATACTGGTAACGTGACTGATCATGCAAAGATCACGTGAATGATCATGCACTGTTCACGTGACTGATCATGCACTGATCACGTGACTGATCATGCACTGACCACGTGGCTATCATGCTCTGCTCACGTGGCTGATCATGCAACGATCACGTAGCAACCATGTACTGGTCACGTGACTGATCATGCACTGATCACGTAATTGATCATGCACTGATCACGTGGCTCATCATGCACTGATCACGTGGCTGATCACACATGTATCACGTGACTGATCATGCACTGATCCCGTGGCTCTCATGCACTGATCACGTGGTGGCTGTCATGCACTGATCACGTGGCTATCATGCACTGATCACGTGGCTGATCATGCACTGATCACGTGGCTATCATGCACTGATCACGTGGCTATCATGCACTGATCACGTGGATATCATGCACTGATCACGTGGCTGATCACACACGATCACGTGACTGATCATGCACTGATCACGTGGCTATCATGCACTGATCACGTGGCTATCATGCACTGATCACGTGGCATCATGCACTGATCACGTGGCTTATCAGGCAATGATCACGTAGCTACCATGTACTGGTCACGTAACTGATCATGCACTGATCACGTAATTGATCATGCACTGATCATGTGGCTGATCATGCACTGATCACGTGGCTGATCATGCACTGATCACGTGACTGATCATGCACTGATCACGTGACTGATCATGCACTGATCACGTGGCTATCATGCACTGATCACGTGGCTGATCATGCACTGATCACGTGCCTGGTCATGCACTGATCACGTGGCTGATCATGCACTGATCACGTGACTGATCATGCACTGATCACGTGGCTGATCATGCACTGATCACGTGGCTATCATGCACTGCTCACGTGGCTGATCATGCATGATCACGCAGCTACCATGTACTGGTCACATGACTGATCATGCACTGATCACGTGACTGATCATGCAGTGATCACGTGGCTATCATGCACTACTCACGTGGCTGATCATGCAATGATCATGTAGCTACCATGTACTGGTCACGTGAATGATCATACACCCATCAGGTGACTGATCATGCACTGATCACGTGGCTATCATGCACTGATCACGAGACTGATCATGCACTGATCACGTCTATATCATGCACTGATCACATGACTGCCCATGCACTGATCACGTGGATGATCATACACTAATCATGTGACAGATCATGCACTGATCACGTGGCTGATCATGCACTGATACCGTGACTGAGCATGGACTGATCACATGACTATCATGTAGTGATCACGTGACTTAATGGCACTGATCATGTGACTGATCATGCGCTGATCATGTTTGCTATCATACACTGATCATGTGCCTCTGGAGGCAATAAACAAAGAGCTGAGTAGGCACGAATCAAACAGTCAGCAGGCAATAATCATGGAACTCAGGTGTGAGGAATCATGCTGCTCAGCTGGCAATAATCAAGCAGCTGAGCAGGCAGGAATTACGCAGCACAGCTGGCAATTGTCAAGCAGATGACAGGCAGGAATCGTGCAGCTCAGCTGGCAATTGTCAAGCAGATGAGCAGACAGTAATCACGCAGCTCAGCAGGCCCAGATCACGTGACTGAGCATGCACTGTTCACGTGGCTGATCATACACTGATCACGTGATGATCATGCACTGATCACTTGGATATCATGCACTGATCACGTGGCTGATCATACACTGTTCACGTGTCTGACCATGCACTGATCACGTGGCTGATCATACACTGCTCACGTAACTGATCATGCACTGATCACGTGGCTATCATGCACTGATCACGTGGCTGAACATGCACTGTTCACGTGGCTGATCACACACCTGTCACGTGACATATCATGCACTGATCACGTGGCACTCATGCACTGATCACGTGGCTGATCATACTCTGCTCACGTAACTCATGCACACATCACGTGGCTATCATGCACTGCTCACGTGGCTCGTCATGGAATGATCACGTAGCAACCATATACTGGTAACGTGACTGATCATGCAAAGATCACGTAAATGATCATGCACTGTTCACGTGACTGATCATGCACTGATCACGTGACTGATCATGCACTGATCACGTGGCTATCATGCACTGCTCACGTGGCTGATCATGCAACGATCACGTAGCAACCATGTACTGGTCACGTGACTGATCATGCACTGATCACGTAATTGATCATGCACTGATCACGTGGCTCATCATGCACTGATCACGTGGCTGATCACACATGTATCACGTGACTGATCATGCACTGATCACGTGGCTATCATGCACTGATCACGTGGCTGTCATGCACTGATCACGTGGATATCATGCACTGATCACGTGGCTGATCACACACGTATCACATGACTGATCATGCACTGATCACGTGGCTATCATGCACTGATCACGTGGCTATCATGCACTGATCACGTGGCTGATCATGCAATGATCACGTAGCTACCATGTACTGGTCACGTGACTGATCATGCACTGATCACGTAATTGATCATGCACTGATCACGTGGCTGATCATGCACTGATCACGTGGCTGATCATGCACTGATCACGTGACTGATCATGCACTGATCACGTGACTGATCATGCACTGATCACGTGGCTATCATGCACTGATCACTTGGCTGACATGCACTGATCACGTGCCTGATCATGCACTGATCACGTGACTGATCATGCACTGATCACGTGTCTGATCATGCACTGATCACGTGGCTATCATGCACTGCTCACGTGGCTGATCATGCCATGATCACGCAGCTACCATGTACTGGTCACATGACTGATCATGCACTGATCACGTGACTGATCATGCAGTGATCACGTGGCTATCATGAACTACTCACGTGGCTGATCATGCAATGATCATGTAGCTACCATGTACAGGTCACGTGAATGATCATACACCCATCAGGTGACTGATCATGCACTGATCACGTGGCTATCATGCACTGATCACGTGACTGATCATGCACTGATCACGTCTATATCATGCACTGATCACATGACTGCCCATGCACTGATCACGTGGATGATCATACACTAATCTTGTGACAGATCATGCACTGATCACGTGGCTGATCATGCACTGATACCGTGACTGAGCATGGACTGATCACATGACTATCATGTAGTGATCACGTGACTTAATGGCGCTGATCATGTGACTGATCATGCGCTGATCATGTTTGCTATCATACACTGATCATGTGCCTCTGGAGGCAATAAACAAAGAGCTGAGTAGGCACGAATCAAACAGTCAGCAGGCAATAATCATGGAACTCAGGTGTGAGGAATCATGCTGCTCAGCTGGCAATAATCAAGCAGCTGAGCAGGCAGGAATTACGCAGCACAGCTGGCAATTGTCAAGCAGATGACAGGCAGGAATCGTGCAGCTCAGCTGGCAATTGTCAAGCAGATGAGCAGACAGTAATCACGCAGCTCAGCAGGCCCAGATCACGTGACTGAGCATGCACTGTTCACGTGGCTGATCATACACTGATCACGTGATGATCATGCACTGATCACTTGGATATCATGCACTGATCACGTGGCTGATCATACACTGTTCACGTGTCTGACCATGCACTGATCACGTGGCTGATCATACACTGCTCACGTAACTGATCATGCACTGATCACGTGGCTATCATGCACTGATCACGTGGCTGAACATGCACTGTTCACGTGGCTGATCACACACCTGTCACGTGACATATCATGCACTGATCACGTGGCACTCATGCACTGATCACGTGGCTGATCATACTCTGCTCACGTAACTCATGCACACATCACGTGGCTATCATGCACTGCTCACGTGGCTCGTCATGGAATGATCACGTAGCAACCATATACTGGTCACGTGACTGATCATGCAAAGATCACGTAAATGATCATGCACTGTTCACGTGACTGATCATGTACTGATCACGTGACTGATCATGCACTGATCACGTGGCTATCATGCACTGCTCACGTGGCTGATCATGCAACGATCACGTAGCAACCATGTACTGGTCACGTGACTGATCATGCACTGATCACGTAATTGATCATGCACTGATCACGTGGCTCATCATGCACTGATCACGTGGCTGATCACACATGTATCACGTGACTGATCATGCACTGATCACGTGGCTCTCATGCACTGATCACGTGGCTGTCATGCACTGATCACGTGGATATCATGCACTGATCACGTGGCTGATCACACACGTATCACGTGACTGATCATGCACTGATCACGTGGCTATCATGCACTGATCACGTGGCTATCATGCACTGATCACGTGGCTGATCATGCAATGATCACGTAGCTATCATGCACTGATCACGTGACTGATCATGCACTGATCACGTAATTGATCATGCACTGATCACGTGGCTGATCATGCACTGATCACGTGGCTGATCATGCACTGATCACGTGACTGATCATGCACTGATCACGTGACTGATCATGCACTGATCACGTGGCTATCATGCACTGATCACGTGGCTGATCATGCACTGATCACGTGACTGATCATGCACTGATCACGTGGCTGATCATGCACTGATCACGTGGCTATCATGCACTGATCACGTGGCTGATCATGCACTGATCACGTGACTGATCATGCACTGATCACGTGGCTATCATGCACTGATCACGTGACTGATCATGCACTGATCACGTGATCATGCACTGATCACGTGGCTGATCATGCACTGATCACGTGGCTGATCATGCACTGATCACGTGACTGATCATGCACTGATCACGTGTCTGATCATGCACTGATCACGTGGCTATCATGCACTGCTCACGTGGCTGATCATGCCATGATCACGCAGCTACCATGTACTGGTCACATGACTGATCATGCACTGATCACGTGACTGATCATGCAGTGATCACGTGGCTATCATGCACTACTCACGTGGCTGATCATGCAATGATCATGTAGCTACCATGTACAGGTCACGTGAATGATCATACACCCATCAGGTGACTGATCATGCACTGATCACGTGGCTATCATGCACTGATCACGAGACTGATCATGCACTGATCACGTCTATATCATGCACTGATCACATGACTGCCCATGCACTGATCACGTGGATGATCATACACTAATCTTGTGACAGATCATGCACTGATCACGTGGCTGATCATGCACTGATACCGTGACTGAGCATGGACTGATCACATGACTATCATGTAGTGATCACGTGACTTAATGGCGCTGATCATGTGACTGATCATGCGCTGATCATGTTTGCTATCATACACTGATCATGTGCCTCTGGAGGCAATAAACAAAGAGCTGAGTAGGCACGAATCAAACAGTCAGCAGGCAATAATCATGGAACTCAGGTGTGAGGAATCATGCTGCTCAGCTGGCAATAATCAAGCAGCTGAGCAGGCAGGAATTACGCAGCACAGCTGGCAATTGTCAAGCAGATGACAGGCAGGAATCGTGCAGCTCAGCTGGCAATTGTCAAGCAGATGAGCAGACAGTAATCACGCAGCTCAGCAGGCCCAGATCACGTGACTGAGCATGCACTGTTCACGTGGCTGATCATACACTGATCACGTGATGATCATGCACTGATCACTTGGATATCATGCACTGATCACGTGGCTGATCATACACTGTTCACGTGTCTGACCATGCACTGATCACGTGGCTGATCATGCACTGCTCACGTAACTGATCATGCACTGATCACGTGGCTATCATGCACTGATCACGTGGCTGAACATGCACTGTTCACGTGGCTGATCACACACTGTCACGTGACATATCATGCACTGATCACGTGGCACTCATGCACTGATCACGTGGCTGATCATACTCTGCTCACGTAACTCATGCACACATCACGTGGCTATCATGCACTGCTCACGTGGCTCGTCATGGAATGATCACGTAGCAACCATATACTGGTCACGTGACTGATCATGCACTGATCACGTAAATGATCATGCACTGTTCACGTGACTGATCATGTACTGATCACGTGACTGATCATGCACTGATCACGTGGCAACCATGTACTGGTCACGTGACTGATCATGCACTGATCACGTAATTGATCATGCACTGATCACGTGGCTCATCATGCACTGATCACGTGGCTGATCACACATGTATCACGTGACTGATCATGCACTGATCACGTGGCTCTCATGCACTGATCACGTGGCTGTCATGCACTGATCACGTGGATATCATGCACTGATCACGTGGCTGATCACACACGTATCACATGACTGATCATGCACTGATCACGTGGCTATCATGCACTGATCACGTGGCTATCATGCACTGATCACGTGGCTGATCAGGCAATGATCACGTAGCTACCATGTACTGGTCACGTGACTGATCATGCACTGATCACGTAATTGATCATGCACTGATCATGTGGCTGATCATGCACTGATCACGTGGCTGATCATACACTGATCACATGACTGATCATGCACTGATCACGTGACTGATCATGCACTGATCACGTGGCTATCATGCACTGATCACGTGGCTGACATACACTGATCACGTGCCTGATCATGCACTGATCACGTGACTGATCATGCACTGATCACGTGTCTGATCATGCACTGATCACGTGGCTATCATGCACTGCTCACGTGGCTGATCATGCCATGATCACGCAGCTACCATGTACTGGTCACATGACTGATCATGCACTGATCACGTGACTGATCATGCAGTGATCACGTGGCTATCATGCACTACTCACGTGGCTGATCATGCAATGATCATGTAGCTACCATGTACAGGTCACGTGAATGATCATACACCCATCAGGTGACTGATCATGCACTGATCACGTGGCTATCATGCACTGATCACGAGACTGATCATGCACTGTTCACGTCTATATCATGCACTGATCACATGACTGCCCATGCACTGATCACGTGGATGATCATACACTAATCTTGTGACAGATCATGCACTGATCACGTGGCTGATCATGCACTGATACCGTGACTGAGCATGGACTGATCACATGACTATCATGTAGTGATCACGTGACTTAATGGCGCTGATCATGTGACTGATCATGCGCTGATCATGTTTGCTATCATACACTGATCATGTGCCTCTGGAGGCAATAAACAAAGAGCTGAGTAGGCACGAATCAAACAGTCAGCAGGCAATAATCATGGAACTCAGGTGTGAGGAATCATGCTGCTCAGCTGGCAATAATCAAGCAGCTGAGCAGGCAGGAATTACGCAGCACAGCTGGCAATTGTCAAGCAGATGACAGGCAGGAATCGTGCAGCTCAGCTGGCAATTGTCAAGCAGATGAGCAGACAGTAATCACGCAGCTCAGCAGGCCCAGATCACGTGACTGAGCATGCACTGTTCACGTGGCTGATCATACACTGATCACGTGATGATCATGCACTGATCACTTGGATATCATGCACTGATCACGTGGCTGATCATACACTGTTCACGTGTCTGACCATGCACTGATCACGTGGCTGATCATACACTGCTCACGTAACTGATCATGCACTGATCACGTGGCTATCATGCACTGATCACGTGGCTGAACATGCACTGTTCACGTGGCTGATCACACACCTGTCACGTGACATATCATGCACTGATCACGTGGCACTCATGCACTGATCACGTGGCTGATCATACTCTGCTCACGTAACTCATGCACACATCACGTGGCTATCATGCACTGCTCACGTGGCTCGTCATGGAATGATCACGTAGCAACCATATACTGGTCACGTGACTGATCATGCAAAGATCACGTAAATGATCATGCACTGTTCACGTGACTGATCATGTACTGATCACGTGACTGATCATGCACTGATCACGTGGCTATCATGCTCTGCTCACGTGGCTGATCATGCAACGATCACGTAGCAACCATGTACTGGTCACGTGACTGATCATGCACTGATCACGTAATTGATCCTGCACTGATCACGTGGCTCATCATGCACTGATCACGTGGCTGATCACACATGTATCACGTGACTGATCATGCACTGATCACGTGGCTCTCATGCACTGATCACGTGGCTGTCATGCACTGATCACGTGGATATCATGCACTGATCACGTGGCTGATCACACACGTATCACATGACTGATCATGCACTGATCACGTGGCTATCATGCACTGATCACGTGGCTATCATGCACTGATCACGTGGCTGATCATGCACTGATCACGTGGCTATCATGCACTGATCACGTGACTGATCATGCACTGATCACGTGACTGATCATGCACTGATCACGTGGCTGATCATGCACTGATCACGTGGCTGATCATGCACTGATCACGTGACTGATCATGCACTGATCACGTGACTGATCATGCACTGATCACGTGACTGATCATGCACTGATCACGTGGCTATCATGCACTGATCACGTGGCTGATCATGCAATGATCATGTAGCTACCATGTACAGGTCACGTGAATGATCATACACCCATCAGGTGACTGATCATGCACTGATCACGTGGCTATCATGCACTGATCACGAGACTGATCATGCACTGATCACGTCTATATCATGCACTGATCACATGACTGCCCATGCACTGATCACGTGGATGATCATACACTAATCTTGTGACAGATCATGCACTGATCACGTGGCTGATCATGCACTGATACCGTGACTGAGCATGGACTGATCACATGACTATCATGTAGTGATCACGTGACTTAATGGCGCTGATCATGTGACTGATCATGCGCTGATCATGTTTGCTATCATACACTGATCATGTGCCTCTGGAGGCAATAAACAAAGAGCTGAGTAGGCACGAATCAAACAGTCAGCAGGCAATAATCATGGAACTCAGGTGTGAGGAATCATGCTGCTCAGCTGGCAATAATCAAGCAGCTGAGCAGGCAGGAATTACGCAGCACAGCTGGCAATTGTCAAGCAGATGACAGGCAGGAATCGTGCAGCTCAGCTGGCAATTGTCAAGCAGATGAGCAGACAGTAATCACGCAGCTCAGCAGGCCCAGATCACGTGACTGAGCATGCACTGTTCACGTGGCTGATCATACACTGATCACGTGATGATCATGCACTGATCACTTGGATATCATGCACTGATCACGTGGCTGATCATACACTGTTCACGTGTCTGACCATGCACTGATCACGTGGCTGATCATACACTGCTCACGTAACTGATCATGCACTGATCACGTGGCTATCATGCACTGATCACGTGGCTGAACATGCACTGTTCACGTGGCTGATCACACACCTGTCACGTGACATATCATGCACTGATCACGTGGCACTCATGCACTGATCACGTGGCTGATCATACTCTGCTCACGTAACTCATGCACACATCACGTGGCTATCATGCACTGCTCACGTGGCTCGTCATGGAATGATCACGTAGCAACCATATACTGGTCACGTGACTGATCATGCAAAGATCACGTAAATGATCATGCACTGTTCACGTGACTGATCATGTACTGATCACGTGACTGATCATGCACTGATCACGTGGCTATCATGCTCTGCTCACGTGGCTGATCATGCAACGATCACGTAGCAACCATGTACTGGTCACGTGACTGATCATGCACTGATCACGTAATTGATCCTGCACTGATCACGTGGCTCATCATGCACTGATCACGTGGCTGATCACACATGTATCACGTGACTGATCATGCACTGATCACGTGGCTCTCATGCACTGATCACGTGGCTGTCATGCACTGATCACGTGGATATCATGCACTGATCACGTGGCTGATCACACACGTATCACATGACTGATCATGCACTGATCACGTGGCTATCATGCACTGATCACGTGGCTATCATGCACTGATCACGTGGCTGATCATGCAATGATCACGTAGCTACCATGTACTGGTCACGTGACTGATCATGCACTGATCACGTAATTGATCATGCACTGATCACGTGGCTGATCATGCACTGATCACGTGGCTGATCATGCACTGATCACGTAACTGATCATGCACTGATCACGTGACTGATCATGCACTGATCACGTGGCTATCATGCACTGATCACGTGGCTGACATGCACTGATCACGTGCCTGATCATGCACTGATCACGTGACTGATCATGCACTGATCACGTGTCTGATCATGCACTGATCACGTGGCTATCATGCACTGATCACGTGGCTGATCATGCCATGATCACGCAGCTACCATGTACTGGTCACATGACTGATCATGCACTGATCACGTGACTGATCATGCACTGATCACGTGGCTATCATGCACTACTCACGTGGCTGATCATGCAATGATCATGTAGCTACCATGTACAGGTCACGTGAATGATCATACACCCATCAGGTGACTGATCATGCACTGATCACGTGGCTATCATGCACTGATCACGAGACTGATCATGCACTGATCACGTCTATATCATGCACTGATCACATGACTGCCCGTGCACTGATCACGTGGATGATCATACACTAATCTTGTGACAGATCATGCACTGATCACGTGGCTGATCATGCACTGATACCGTGACTGAGCATGGACTGATCACATGACTATCATGTAGTGATCACGTGACTTAATGGCGCTGATCATGTGACTGATCATGCGCTGATCATGTTTGCTATCATACACTGATCATGTGCCTCTGGAGGCAATAAACAAAGAGCTGAGTAGGCACGAATCAAACAGTCAGCAGGCAATAATCATGGAACTCAGGTGTGAGGAATCATGCTGCTCAGCTGGCAATAATCAAGCAGCTGAGCAGGCAGGAATTACGCAGCACAGCTGGCAATTGTCAAGCAGATGACAGGCAGGAATCGTGCAGCTCAGCTGGCAATTGTCAAGCAGATGAGCAGACAGTAATCACGCAGCTCAGCAGGCCCAGATCACGTGACTGAGCATGCACTGTTCACGTGGCTGATCATACACTGATCACGTGATGATCATGCACTGATCACTTGGATATCATGCACTGATCACGTGGCTGATCATACACTGTTCACGTGTCTGACCATGCACTGATCACGTGGCTGATCATGCACTGCTCACGTAACTGATCATGCACTGATCACGTGGCTATCATGCACTGATCACGTGGCTGAACATGCACTGTTCACGTGGCTGATCACACACCTGTCACGTGACATATCATGCACTGATCACGTGGCACTCATGCACTGATCACGTGGCTGATCATACTCTGCTCACGTAACTCATGCACACATCACGTGGCTATCATGCACTGCTCACGTGGCTCGTCATGGAATGATCACGTAGCAACCATATACTGGTCACGTGACTGATCATGCAAAGATCACGTAAATGATCATGCACTGTTCACGTGACTGATCATGCACTGATCACGTGACTGATCATGCACTGATCACGTGGCTATCATGCACTGCTCACGTGGCTGATCATGCAACGATCACGTAGCAACCATGTACTGGTCACGTGACTGATCATGCACTGATCACGTAATTGATCATGCACTGATCACGTGGCTCATCATGCACTGATCACGTGGCTGATCACACATGTATCACGTGACTGATCATGCACTGATCACGTGGCTCTCATGCACTGATCACGTGGCTGTCATGCACTGATCACGTGGATATCATGCACTGATCACGTGGCTGATCACACACGTATCACATGACTGATCATGCACTGATCACGTGGCTATCATGCACTGATCACGTGGCTATCATGCACTGATCACGTGGCTGATCATGCAATGATCACGTAGCTACCATGTACTGGTCACGTGACTGATCATGCACTGATCACGTAATTGATCATGCACTGATCACGTGGCTGATCATGCACTGATCACGTGGCTGATCATGCACTGATCACGTGACTGATCATGCACTGATCACGTGACTGATCATGCACTGATCACGTGGCTATCATGCACTGATCACGTGGCTGATCATGCACTGATCACGTGACTGATCATGCACTGATCACGTGGCTGATCATGCACTGATCACGTAGCTATCATGCACTGATCACGTGGCTGATCATGCACTGATCACGTGACTGATCATGCACTGATCACGTGGCTATCATGCACTGATCACGTGACTGATCATGCACTGATCACGTCTATATCATGCACTGATCACGTGGCTGATCATGCACTGATCACGTGGCTGATCATGCACTGATCACGTGACTGATCATGCACTGATCACGTGTCTGATCATGCACTGATCACGTGGCTATCATGCACTGCTCACGTGGCTGATCATGCATGATCACGCAGCTACCATGTACTGGTCACATGACTGATCATGCACTGATCACGTGACTGATCATGCACTGATCACGTGGCTATCATGCACTACTCACGTGGCTGATCATGCAATGATCATGTAGCTACCATGTACAGGTCACGTGAATGATCATACACCCATCAGGTGACTGATCATGCACTGATCACGTGGCTATCATGCACTGATCACGAGACTGATCATGCACTGATCACGTCTATATCATGCACTGATCACATGACTGCCCATGCACTGATCACGTGGATGATCATACACTAATCATGTGACAGATCATGCACTGATCACGTGGCTGATCATGCACTGATACCGTGACTGAGCATGGACTGATCACATGACTATCATGTAGTGATCACGTGACTTAATGGCGCTGATCATGTGACTGATCATGCGCTGATCATGTTTGCTATCATACACTGATCATGTGCCTCTGGAGGCAATAAACAAAGAGCTGAGTAGGCACGAATCAAACAGTCAGCAGGCAATAATCATGGAACTCAGGTGTGAGGAATCATGCTGCTCAGCTGGCAATAATCAAGCAGCTGAGCAGGCAGGAATTACGCAGCACAGCTGGCAATTGTCAAGCAGATGACAGGCAGGAATCGTGCAGCTCAGCTGGCAATTGTCAAGCAGATGAGCAGACAGTAATCACGCAGCTCAGCAGGCCCAGATCACGTGACTGAGCATGCACTGTTCACGTGGCTGATCATACACTGATCACGTGATGATCATGCACTGATCACTTGGATATCATGCACTGATCACGTGGCTGATCATACACTGTTCACGTGTCTGACCATGCACTGATCACGTGGCTGATCATGCACTGCTCACGTAACTGATCATGCACTGATCACGTGGCTATCATGCACTGATCACGTGGCTGAACATGCACTGTTCACGTGGCTGATCACACACCTGTCACGTGACATATCATGCACTGATCACGTGGCACTCATGCACTGATCACGTGGCTGATCATACTCTGCTCACGTAACTCATGCACACATCACGTGGCTATCATGCACTGCTCACGTGGCTCGTCATGGAATGATCACGTAGCAACCATATACTGGTCACGTGACTGATCATGCAAAGATCACGTAAATGATCATGCACTGTTCACGTGACTGATCATGCACTGATCACGTGACTGATCATGCACTGATCACGTGGCTATCATGTACTGGTCACGTGACTGATCATGCACTGATCACGTAATTGATCATGCACTGATCACGTGGCTCATCATGAACTGATCACGTGGCTGATCACACATGTATCACGTGACTGATCATGCACTGATCACGTGGCTCTCATGCACTGATCACGTGGCTGTCATGCACTGATCACGTGGATATCATGCACTGATCACGTGGCTGATCACACACGTATCACATGACTGATCATGCACTGATCACGTGGCTATCATGCACTGATCACGTGGCTATCATGCACTGATCACGTGGCTGATCATGCAATGATCACGTAGCTACCATGTACTGGTCACGTGACTGATCATGCACTGATCACGTAATTGATCATGCACTGATCATGTGGCTGATCATGCACTGATCACGTGGCTGATCATGCACTGATCACGTAACTGATCATGCACTGATCACGTGACTGATCATGCACTGATCACGTGGCTATCATGCACTGATCACGTGGCTGACATGCACTGATCACGTGCCTGATCATGCACTGATCACGTGACTGATCATGCACTGATCACGTGTCTGATCATGCACTGATCACGTGGCTATCATGCACTGCTCACGTGGCTGATCATGCCATGATCACGCAGCTACCATGTACTGGTCACATGACTGATCATGCACTGATCACGTGACTGATCATGCAGTGATCACGTGGCTATCATGCACTACTCACGTGGCTGATCATGCAATGATCATGTAGCTACCATGTACAGGTCACGTGAATGATCATACACCCATCAGGTGACTGATCATGCACTGATCACGTGGCTATCATGCACTGATCACGAGACTGATCATGCACTGATCACGTCTATATCATGCACTGATCACATGACTGCCCATGCACTGATCACGTGGATGATCATACACTAATCATGTGACAGATCATGCACTGATCACGTGGCTGATCATGCACTGATACCGTGACTGAGCATGGACTGATCACATGACTATCATGTAGTGATCACGTGACTTAATGGCGCTGATCATGTGACTGATCATGCGCTGATCATGTTTGCTATCATACACTGATCATGTGCCTCTGGAGGCAATAAACAAAGAGCTGAGTAGGCACGAATCAAACAGTCAGCAGGCAATAATCATGGAACTCAGGTGTGAGGAATCATGCTGCTCAGCTGGCAATAATCAAGCAGCTGAGCAGGCAGGAATTACGCAGCACAGCTGGCAATTGTCAAGCAGATGACAGGCAGGAATCGTGCAGCTCAGCTGGCAATTGTCAAGCAGATGAGCAGACAGTAATCACGCAGCTCAGCAGGCCCAGATCACGTGACTGAGCATGCACTGTTCACGTGGCTGATCATACACTGATCACGTGATGATCATGCACTGATCACTTGGATATCATGCACTGATCACGTGGCTGATCATACACTGTTCACGTGTCTGACCATGCACTGATCACGTGGCTGATCATACACTGCTCACGTAACTGATCATGCACTGATCACGTGGCTATCATGCACTGATCACGTGGCTGAACATGCACTGTTCACGTGGCTGATCACACACCTGTCACGTGACATATCATGCACTGATCACGTGGCACTCATGCACTGATCACGTGGCTGATCATACTCTGCTCACGTAACTCATGCACACATCACGTGGCTATCATGCACTGCTCACGTGGCTCGTCATGGAATGATCACGTAGCTACCATATACTGGTCACGTGACTGATCATGCAAAGATCACGTAAATGATCATGCACTGTTCACGTGACTGATCATGTACTGATCACGTGACTGATCATGCACTGATCACGTGGCTATCATGCACTGCTCACGTGGCTGATCATGCAACGATCACGTAGCAACCATGTACTGGTCACGTGACTGATCATGCACTGATCACGTAATTGATCCTGCACTGATCACGTGGCTCATCATGCACTGATCACGTGGCTGATCACACATGTATCACGTGACTGATCATGCACTGATCACGTGGCTCTCATGCACTGATCACGTGGCTGTCATGCACTGATCACGTGGATATCATGCACTGATCACGTGGCTGATCACACACGTATCACATGACTGATCATGCACTGATCACGTGGCTATCATGCACTGATCACGTGGCTATCATGCACTGATCACGTGGCTGATCATGCACTGATCACGTAGCTACCATGCACTGATCACGTGACTGATCATGCACTGATCACGTAATTGATCATGCACTGATCACGTGGCTGATCATGCACTGATCACGTGGCTGATCATGCACTGATCACGTGACTGATCATGCACTGATCACGTGGCTGATCATGCACTGATCACGTGGCTGATCATGCACTGATCACGTGGCTGATCATGCACTGATCACGTGGCTGATCATGCAATGATCATGTAGCTACCATGTACAGGTCACGTGAATGATCATACACCCATCAGGTGACTGATCATGCACTGATCACGTGGCTATCATGCACTGATCACGTGACTGATCATGCACTGATCACGTCTATATCATGCACTGATCACATGACTGCATCTGCACTGATCACGTGGATGATCATACACTAATCATGTGACAGATCATGCACTGATCACGTGGCTGATCATGCACTGATACCGTGACTGAGCATGGACTGATCACATGACTATCATGTAGTGATCACGTGACTTAATGGCGCTGATCATGTGACTGATCATGCGCTGATCATGTTTGCTATCATACACTGATCATGTGCCTCTGGAGGCAATAAACAAAGAGCTGAGTAGGCACGAATCAAACAGTCAGCAGGCAATAATCATGGAACTCAGGTGTGAGGAATCATGCTGCTCAGCTGGCAATAATCAAGCAGCTGAGCAGGCAGGAATTACGCAGCACAGCTGGCAATTGTCAAGCAGATGACAGGCAGGAATCGTGCAGCTCAGCTGGCAATTGTCAAGCAGATGAGCAGACAGTAATCACGCAGCTCAGCAGGCCCAGATCACGTGACTGAGCATGCACTGTTCACGTGGCTGATCATACACTGATCACGTGATGATCATGCACTGATCACTTGGATATCATGCACTGATCACGTGGCTGATCATACACTGTTCACGTGTCTGACCATGCACTGATCACGTGGCTGATCATACACTGCTCACGTAACTGATCATGCACTGATCACGTGGCTATCATGCACTGATCACGTGGCTGAACATGCACTGTTCACGTGGCTGATCACACACCTGTCACGTGACATATCATGCACTGATCACGTGGCACTCATGCACTGATCACGTGGCTGATCATACTCTGCTCACGTAACTCATGCACACATCACGTGGCTATCATGCACTGCTCACGTGGCTCGTCATGGAATGATCACGTAGCAACCATATACTGGTCACGTGACTGATCATGCACAGATCACGTAAATGATCATGCACTGTTCACGTGACTGATCATGTACTGATCACGTGACTGATCATGCACTGATCACGTGGCTATCATGCTCTGCTCACGTGGCTGATCATGCAACGATCACGTAGCAACCATGTACTGGTCACGTGACTGATCATGCACTGATCACGTAATTGATCATGCACTGATCACGTGGCTCATCATGCACTGATCACGTGGCTGATCACACATGTATCACGTGACTGATCATGCACTGATCACGTGGCTCTCATGCACTGATCACGTGGCTGTCATGCACTGATCACGTGGATATCATGCACTGATCACGTGGCTGATCACACACGTATCACATGACTGATCATGCACTGATCACGTGGCTATCATGCACTGATCACGTGGCTATCATGCACTGATCACGTGGCTGATCATGCATGATCACGTAGCTACCATGTACTGGTCACGTGACTGATCATGCACTGATCACGTAATTGATCATGCACTGATCACGTGGCTGATCATGCACTGATCACGTGGCTATCATGCACTGATCACGTGACTGATCATGCACTGATCACGTGACTGATCATGCACTGATCACGTGGCTGATCATGCACTGATCACGTGGCTGATCATGCACTGATCACGTGACTGATCATGCACTGATCACGTGTCTGATCATGCACTGATCACGTGGCTATCATGCACTGCTCACGTGGCTGATCATGCATGATCACGCAGCTACCATGTACTGGTCACATGACTGATCATGCACTGATCACGTGACTGATCATGCAGTGATCACGTGGCTATCATGCACTACTCACGTGGCTGATCATGCAATGATCATGTAGCTACCATGTACAGGTCACGTGAATGATCATACACCCATCAGGTGACTGATCATGCACTGATCACGTGGCTATCATGCACTGATCACGAGACTGATCATGCACTGATCACGTCTATATCATGCACTGATCACATGACTGCCCATGCACTGATCACGTGGATGATCATACACTAATCATGTGACAGATCATGCACTGATCACGTGGCTGATCATGCACTGATACCGTGACTGAGCATGGACTGATCACATGACTATCATGTAGTGATCACGTGACTTAATGGCGCTGATCATGTGACTGATCATGCGCTGATCATGTTTGCTATCATACACTGATCATGTGCCTCTGGAGGCAATAAACAAAGAGCTGAGTAGGCACGAATCAAACAGTCAGCAGGCAATAATCATGGAACTCAGGTGTGAGGAATCATGCTGCTCAGCTGGCAATAATCAAGCAGCTGAGCAGGCAGGAATTACGCAGCACAGCTGGCAATTGTCAAGCAGATGACAGGCAGGAATCGTGCAGCTCAGCTGGCAATTGTCAAGCAGATGAGCAGACAGTAATCACGCAGCTCAGCAGGCCCAGATCACGTGACTGAGCATGCACTGTTCACGTGGCTGATCATACACTGATCACGTGATGATCATGCACTGATCACTTGGATATCATGCACTGATCACGTGGCTGATCATACACTGTTCACGTGTCTGACCATGCACTGATCACGTGGCTGATCATACACTGCTCACGTAACTGATCATGCACTGATCACGTGGCTATCATGCACTGATCACGTGGCTGAACATGCACTGTTCACGTGGCTGATCACACACCTGTCACGTGACATATCATGCACTGATCACGTGGCACTCATGCACTGATCACGTGGCTGATCATACTCTGCTCACGTAACTCATGCACACATCACGTGGCTATCATGCACTGCTCACGTGGCTCGTCATGGAATGATCACGTAGCTACCATATACTGGTCACGTGACTGATCATGCACTGATCACGTAAATGATCATGCACTGTTCACGTGACTGATCATGTACTGATCACGTGACTGATCATGCACTGATCACGTGGCTATCATGCACTGCTCACGTGGCTGATCATGCAACGATCACGTAGCAACCATGTACTGGTCACGTGACTGATCATGCACTGATCACGTAATTGATCATGCACTGATCACGTGGCTCATCATGCACTGATCACGTGGCTGATCACACATGTATCACGTGACTGATCATGCACTGATCACGTGGCTCTCATGCACTGATCACGTGGCTGTCATGCACTGATCACGTGGATATCATGCACTGATCACGTGGCTGATCACACACGTATCACATGACTGATCATGCACTGATCACGTGGCTATCATGCACTGATCACGTGGCTATCATGCACTGATCACGTGGCTGATCATGCAATGATCACGTAGCTACCATGTACTGGTCACGTGACTGATCATGCACTGATCACGTAATTGATCATGCACTGATCATGGCTGATCATGCACTGATCACGTGGCTGATCATGCACTGATCACGTGACTGATCATGCACTGATCACGTGACTGATCATGCACTGATCACGTGGCTATCATGCACTGATCACGTGGCTGACATGCACTGATCACGTGCCTGATCATGCACTGATCACGTGACTGATCATGCACTGATCACGTGTCTGATCATGCACTGATCACGTGGCTATCATGCACTGCTCACGTGGCTGATCATGCCATGATCACGCAGCTACCATGTACTGGTCACATGACTGATCATGCACTGATCACGTGACTGATCATGCAGTGATCACGTGGCTATCATGCACTACTCACGTGGCTGATCATGCAATGATCATGTAGCTACCATGTACAGGTCACGTGAATGATCATACACCCATCAGGTGACTGATCATGCACTGATCACGTGGCTATCATGCACTGATCACGAGACTGATCATGCACTGATCACGTCTATATCATGCACTGATCACATGACTGCCCATGCACTGATCACGTGGATGATCATACACTAATCATGTGACAGATCATGCACTGATCACGTGGCTGATCATGCACTGATACCGTGACTGAGCATGGACTGATCACATGACTATCATGTAGTGATCACGTGACTTAATGGCGCTGATCATGTGACTGATCATGCGCTGATCATGTTTGCTATCATACACTGATCATGTGCCTCTGGAGGCAATAAACAAAGAGCTGAGTAGGCACGAATCAAACAGTCAGCAGGCAATAATCATGGAACTCAGGTGTGAGGAATCATGCTGCTCAGCTGGCAATAATCAAGCAGCTGAGCAGGCAGGAATTACGCAGCACAGCTGGCAATTGTCAAGCAGATGACAGGCAGGAATCGTGCAGCTCAGCTGGCAATTGTCAAGCAGATGAGCAGACAGTAATCACGCAGCTCAGCAGGCCCAGATCACGTGACTGAGCATGCACTGTTCACGTGGCTGATCATACACTGATCACGTGATGATCATGCACTGATCACTTGGATATCATGCACTGATCACGTGGCTGATCATACACTGTTCACGTGTCTGACCATGCACTGATCACGTGGCTGATCATACACTGCTCACGTAACTGATCATGCACTGATCACGTGGCTATCATGCACTGATCACGTGGCTGAACATGCACTGTTCACGTGGCTGATCACACACCTGTCACGTGACATATCATGCACTGATCACGTGGCACTCATGCACTGATCACGTGGCTGATCATACTCTGCTCACGTAACTCATGCACACATCACGTGGCTATCATGCACTGCTCACGTGGCTCGTCATGGAATGATCACGTAGCTACCATATACTGGTCACGTGACTGATCATGCACAGATCACGTAAATGATCATGCACTGTTCACGTGACTGATCATGTACTGATCACGTGACTGATCATGCACTGATCACGTGGCTATCATGCTCTGCTCACGTGGCTGATCATGCAACGATCACGTAGCAACCATGTACTGGTCACGTGACTGATCATGCACTGATCACGTAATTGATCATGCACTGATCACGTGGCTCATCATGCACTGATCACGTGGCTGATCACACATGTATCACGTGACTGATCATGCACTGATCACGTGGCTCTCATGCACTGATCACGTGGCTGTCATGCACTGATCACGTGGATATCATGCACTGATCACGTGGCTGATCACACACTATCACATGACTGATCATGCACTGATCACGTGGCTATCATGCACTGATCACGTGGCTATCATGCACTGATCACGTGGCTGATCATGCACTGATCACGTAGCTACCATGCACTGATCACGTGACTGATCATGCACTGATCACGTGATTGATCATGCACTGATCACGTGGCTGATCATGCACTGATCACGTGGCTGATCATGCACTGATCACGTGACTGATCATGCACTGATCACGTGGCTGATCATGCACTGATCACGTGGCTGATCATGCACTGATCACGTGGCTGATCATGCACTGATCACGTGGCTGATCATGCAATGATCATGTAGCTACCATGTACAGGTCACGTGAATGATCATACACCCATCAGGTGACTGATCATGCACTGATCACGTGGCTATCATGCACTGATCACGAGACTGATCATGCACTGATCACGTCTATATCATGCACTGATCACATGACTGCCCATGCACTGATCACGTGGATGATCATACACTAATCATGTGACAGATCATGCACTGATCACGTGGCTGATCATGCACTGATACCGTGACTGAGCATGGACTGATCACATGACTATCATGTAGTGATCACGTGACTTAATGGCGCTGATCATGTGACTGATCATGCGCTGATCATGTTTGCTATCATACACTGATCATGTGCCTCTGGAGGCAATAAACAAAGAGCTGAGTAGGCACGAATCAAACAGTCAGCAGGCAATAATCATGGAACTCAGGTGTGAGGAATCATGCTGCTCAGCTGGCAATAATCAAGCAGCTGAGCAGGCAGGAATTACGCAGCACAGCTGGCAATTGTCAAGCAGATGACAGGCAGGAATCGTGCAGCTCAGCTGGCAATTGTCAAGCAGATGAGCAGACAGTAATCACGCAGCTCAGCAGGCCCAGATCACGTGACTGAGCATGCACTGTTCACGTGGCTGATCATACACTGATCACGTGATGATCATGCACTGATCACTTGGATATCATGCACTGATCACGTGGCTGATCATACACTGTTCACGTGTCTGACCATGCACTGATCACGTGGCTGATCATACACTGCTCACGTAACTGATCATGCACTGATCACGTGGCTATCATGCACTGATCACGTGGCTGAACATGCACTGTTCACGTGGCTGATCACACACCTGTCACGTGACATATCATGCACTGATCACGTGGCACTCATGCACTGATCACGTGGCTGATCATACTCTGCTCACGTAACTCATGCACACATCACGTGGCTATCATGCACTGCTCACGTGGCTCGTCATGGAATGATCACGTAGCTACCATATACTGGTCACGTGACTGATCATGCACTGATCACGTAAATGATCATGCACTGTTCACGTGACTGATCATGTACTGATCACGTGACTGATCATGCACTGATCACGTGGCTATCATGCACTGCTCACGTGGCTGATCATGCAACGATCACGTAGCAACCATGTACTGGTCACGTGACTGATCATGCACTGATCACGTAATTGATCATGCACTGATCACGTGGCTCATCATGCACTGATCACGTGGCTGATCACACATGTATCACGTGACTGATCATGCACTGATCACGTGGCTCTCATGCACTGATCACGTGGCTGTCATGCACTGATCACGTGGATATCATGCACTGATCACGTGGCTGATCACACACGTATCACATGACTGATCATGCACTGATCACGTGGCTATCATGCACTGATCACGTGGCTATCATGCACTGATCACGTGGCTGATCATGCACTGATCACGTAGCTATCATGTACTGATCACGTGACTGATCATGCACTGATCACGTAATTGATCATGCACTGATCACGTGGCTGATCATGCACTGATCACGTGGCTGATCATGCACTGATCACGTGACTGATCATGCACTGATCACGTGGCTGATCATGCACTGATCACGTGGCTGATCATGCACTGATCACGTGGCTGATCATGCACTGATCACGTGACTGATCATGCACTGATCACGTGTCTGATCATGCACTGATCACGTGGCTATCATGCACTGCTCACGTGGCTGATCATGCATGATCACGCAGCTACCATGTACTGGTCACATGACTGATCATGCACTGATCACGTGACTGATCATGCAGTGATCACGTGGCTATCATGCACTACTCACGTGGCTGATCATGCAATGATCATGTAGCTACCATGTACAGGTCACGTGAATGATCATACACCCATCAGGTGACTGATCATGCACTGATCACGTGGCTATCATGCACTGATCACGAGACTGATCATGCACTGATCACGTCTATATCATGCACTGATCACATGACTGCCCATGCACTGATCACGTGGATGATCATACACTAATCATGTGACAGATCATGCACTGATCACGTGGCTGATCATGCACTGATACCGTGACTGAGCATGGACTGATCACATGACTATCATGTAGTGATCACGTGACTTAATGGCGCTGATCATGTGACTGATCATGCGCTGATCATGTTTGCTATCATACACTGATCATGTGCCTCTGGAGGCAATAAACAAAGAGCTGAGTAGGCACGAATCAAACAGTCAGCAGGCAATAATCATGGAACTCAGGTGTGAGGAATCATGCTGCTCAGCTGGCAATAATCAAGCAGCTGAGCAGGCAGGAATTACGCAGCACAGCTGGCAATTGTCAAGCAGATGACAGGCAGGAATCGTGCAGCTCAGCTGGCAATTGTCAAGCAGATGAGCAGACAGTAATCACGCAGCTCAGCAGGCCCAGATCACGTGACTGAGCATGCACTGTTCACGTGGCTGATCATACACTGATCACGTGATGATCATGCACTGATCACTTGGATATCATGCACTGATCACGTGGCTGATCATACACTGTTCACGTGTCTGACCATGCACTGATCACGTGGCTGATCATACACTGCTCACGTAACTGATCATGCACTGATCACGTGGCTATCATGCACTGATCACGTGGCTGAACATGCACTGTTCACGTGGCTGATCACACACCTGTCACGTGACATATCATGCACTGATCACGTGGCACTCATGCACTGATCACGTGGCTGATCATACTGCTCACGTAACTCATGCACACATCACGTGGCTATCATGCACTGCTCACGTGGCTCGTCATGGAATGATCACGTAGCTACCATATACTGGTCACGTGACTGATCATGCACAGATCACGTAAATGATCATGCACTGTTCACGTGACTGATCATGTACTGATCACGTGACTGATCATGCACTGATCACGTGGCTATCATGCACTGCTCACGTGGCTGATCATGCACGATCACGTAGCAACCATGTACTGGTCACGTGACTGATCATGCACTGATCACGTAATTGATCCTGCACTGATCACGTGGCTCATCATGCACTGATCACGTGGCTGATCACACATGTATCACGTGACTGATCATGCACTGATCACGTGGCTCTCATGCACTGATCACGTGGCTGTCATGCACTGATCACGTGGATATCATGCACTGATCACGTGGCTGATCACACACGATCACGTGACTGATCATGCACTGATCACGTGGCTATCATGCACTGATCACGTGGCTATCATGCACTGATCACGTGGCTGATCATGCACTGATCACGTGGCTACCATGCACTGATCACGTGACTGATCATGCACTGATCACGTGATTGATCATGCACTGATCACGTGGCTGATCATGCACTGATCACGTGGCTGATCATGCACTGATCACGTGACTGATCATGCACTGATCACGTGGCTATCATGCACTGATCACGTGGCTGATCATGCACTGATCACGTGGCTGATCATGCACTGATCACGTGGCTGATCATGCAATGATCATGTAGCTACCATGTACAGGTCACGTGAATGATCATACACCCATCAGGTGACTGATCATGCACTGATCACGTGGCTATCATGCACTGATCACGTGACTGATCATGCACTGATCACGTCTATATCATGCACTGATCACATGACTGCCCATGCACTGATCACGTGGATGATCATACACTAATCATGTGACAGATCATGCACTGATCACGTGGCTGATCATGCACTGATACCGTGACTGAGCATGGACTGATCACATGACTATCATGTAGTGATCACGTGACTTAATGGCGCTGATCATGTGACTGATCATGCGCTGATCATGTTTGCTATCATACACTGATCATGTGCCTCTGGAGGCAATAAACAAAGAGCTGAGTAGGCACGAATCAAACAGTCAGCAGGCAATAATCATGGAACTCAGGTGTGAGGAATCATGCTGCTCAGCTGGCAATAATCAAGCAGCTGAGCAGGCAGGAATTACGCAGCACAGCTGGCAATTGTCAAGCAGATGACAGGCAGGAATCGTGCAGCTCAGCTGGCAATTGTCAAGCAGATGAGCAGACAGTAATCACGCAGCTCAGCAGGCCCAGATCACGTGACTGAGCATGCACTGTTCACGTGGCTGATCATACACTGATCACGTGATGATCATGCACTGATCACTTGGATATCATGCACTGATCACGTGGCTGATCATACACTGTTCACGTGTCTGACCATGCACTGATCACGTGGCTGATCATACACTGCTCACGTAACTGATCATGCACTGATCACGTGGCTATCATGCACTGATCACGTGGCTGAACATGCACTGTTCACGTGGCTGATCACACACCTGTCACGTGACATATCATGCACTGATCACGTGGCACTCATGCACTGATCACGTGGCTGATCATACTCTGCTCACGTAACTCATGCACACATCACGTGGCTATCATGCACTGCTCACGTGGCATGGAATGATCACGTAGCTACCATATACTGTCACGTGACTGATCATGCACTGATCACGTAAATGATCATGCACTGTTCACGTGACTGATCATGTACTGATCACGTGACTGATCATGCACTGATCACGTGGCTATCATGCACTGCTCACGTGGCTGATCATGCACGATCACGTAGCAACCATGTACTGGTCACGTGACTGATCATGCACTGATCACGTAATTGATCATGCACTGATCACGTGGCTCATCATGCACTGATCACGTGGCTGATCACACATGTATCACGTGACTGATCATGCACTGATCACGTGGCTGATCATGCACTGATCACGTGGCTGATCATGCACTGATCACGTGGCTATCATGCACTGATCACGTGACTGATCATGCACTGATCACGTCTATATCATGCACTGATCACATGACTGATCATGCACTGATCACGTGGATGATCATGCACTGATCACGTGACTGATCATGCACTGATCACGTGGCTGATCATGCACTGATACGTGACTGATCATGGACTGATCACATGACTATCATGTAGTGATCACGTGACTTAATGGCACTGATCATGTGACTGATCATGCACTGATCATGTTTGCTATCATACACTGATCATGTGCCTCTGGAGGCAATAAACAAAGAGCTGAGTAGGCACGAATCAAACAGTCAGCAGGCAATAATCATGGAACTCAGGTGTGAGGAATCATGCTGCTCAGCTGGCAATAATCAAGCAGCTGATCAGGCAGGAATCATGCAGCTCAGCTGGCACAGATCACGTGACTGATCATGCACTGATCACGTGGCTGATCATGCACTGATCACGTGATGATCATGCACTGATCACGTGGATATCATGCACTGATCACGTGGCTGATCATGCACTGATCACGTGTCTGATCATGCACTGATCACGTGGCTGATCATACACTGATCACGTAACTGATCATGCACTGATCACGTGGCTATCATGCACTGATCACGTGGCTGAACATGCACTGTTCACGTGGCTGATCACACACTGTCACGTGACATATCATGCACTGATCACGTGGCACTCATGCACTGATCACGTGGCTGATCATACTCTGCTCACGTAACTCATGCACACATCACGTGGCTATCATGCACTGCTCACGTGGCTGATCATGGAATGATCACGTAGCTACCATATACTGGTCACGTGACTGATCATGCACTGATCACGTAAATGATCATGCACTGATCACGTGACTGATCATGCACTGATCACGTGACTGATCATGCACTGATCACGTGGCTATCATGCACTGCTCACGTGGCTGATCATGCACGATCACGTAGCAACCATGTACTGGTCACGTGACTGATCATGCACTGATCACGTAATTGATCATGCACTGATCACGTGGCTCATCATGCACTGATCACGTGGCTGATCACACATGTATCACGTGACTGATCATGCACTGATCACGTGGCTCTCATGCACTGATCACGTGGCTGTCATGCACTGATCACGTGGATATCATGCACTGATCACGTGGCTGATCACACACGTATCACATGACTGATCATGCACTGATCACGTGGCTGATCATGCACTGATCACGTGGCTATCATGCACTGATCACGTGGCTGATCATGCAATGATCACGTAGCTACCATGTACTGGTCACGTGACTGATCATGCACTGATCACGTAATTGATCATGCACTGATCACGTGGCTGATCATGCACTGATCACGCACTGATCACGTGGCTGATCATGCACTGATCACGTGACTGATCATGCACTGATCACGTGGCTGATCATGCACTGATCACGTGGCTGATCATGCACTGATCACGTGGCTGATCATGCACTGATCACGTGACTGATCATGCACTGATCACGTGACTGATCATGCACTGATCACGTGGCTATCATGCACTGCTCACGTGGCTGATCATGCATGATCACGCAGCTACCATGTACTGGTCACATGACTGATCATGCACTGATCACGTGACTGATCATGCACTGATCACGTGGCTATCATGCACTACTCACGTGGCTGATCATGCAATGATCATGTAGCTACCATGTACAGGTCACGTGAATGATCATACACCCATCAGGTGACTGATCATGCACTGATCACGTGGCTATCATGCACTGATCACGAGACTGATCATGCACTGATCACGTCTATATCATGCACTGATCACATGACTGCCCATGCACTGATCACGTGGATGATCATACACTAATCATGTGACAGATCATGCACTGATCACGTGGCTGATCATGCACTGATACCGTGACTGAGCATGGACTGATCACATGACTATCATGTAGTGATCACGTGACTTAATGGCGCTGATCATGTGACTGATCATGCACTGATCATGTTTGCTATCATACACTGATCATGTGCCTCTGGAGGCAATAAACAAAGAGCTGAGTAGGCACGAATCAAACAGTCAGCAGGCAATAATCATGGAACTCAGCTGTGAGGAATCATGCTGCTCAGCTGGCAATAATCAAGCAGCTGAGCAGGCAGGAATTACGCAGCACAGCTGGCAATTGTCAAGCAGATGACAGGCAGGAATCGTGCAGCTCAGCTGGCAATTGTCAAGCAGATGAGCAGACAGTAATCACGCAGCTCAGCAGGCCCAGATCACGTGACTGAGCATGCACTGTTCACGTGGCTGATCATACACTGATCACGTGACTGATCATGCACTGATCACGTGGCTATCATGCACTGATCACGTGGCTGATCATGCACTGATCACGTGCTGACCATGCACTGATCACGTGACTGATCATGCACTGATCACGTAACTGATCATGCACTGATCACGTGGCTATCATGCACTGATCACGTGGCTGATCATGCATGTTCACGTGACTGATCATGCACTGATCACGTGGCTATCATGCACTGATCACGTGGCTGATCATGCACTGATCACGTGGCTATCATGCACTGATCACGTGGCTGATCACACTATCACGTGACTGATCATGCACTGATCACGTGGCTATCATGCACTGATCACGTGGCTATCATGCACTGATCACGTGGCTGATCATGCACTGATCACGTAGCTATCATGTACTGATCACGTGACTGATCATGCACTGATCACGTGATTGATCATGCACTGATCACGTGGCTGATCATGCACTGATCACGTGGCTGATCATGCACTGATCACGTGACTGATCATGCACTGATCACGTGACTGATCATGCACTGATCACGTGGCTATCATGCACTGATCACGTGGCTGATCATACACTGATCACGTGCCTGATCATGCACTGATCACGTGGCTGATCATGCACTGATCACGTGACTGATCATGCACTGATCACGTGTCTGATCATGCACTGATCACGTGGCTATCATGCACTGCTCACGTGGCTGATCATGCATGATCACGCAGCTACCATGTACTGGTCACATGACTGATCATGCACTGATCACGTGACTGATCATGCAGTGATCACGTGGCTATCATGCACTACTCACGTGGCTGATCATGCAATGATCATGTAGCTACCATGTACAGGTCACGTGAATGATCATACACCCATCAGGTGACTGATCATGCACTGATCACGTGGCTATCATGCACTGATCACGAGACTGATCATGCACTGATCACGTCTATATCATGCACTGATCACATGACTGCCCATGCACTGATCACGTGGATGATCATACACTAATCATGTGACAGATCATGCACTGATCACGTGGCTGATCATGCACTGATACCGTGACTGAGCATGGACTGATCACATGACTATCATGTAGTGATCACGTGACTTAATGGCGCTGATCATGTGACTGATCATGCGCTGATCATGTTTGCTATCATACACTGATCATGTGCCTCTGGAGGCAATAAACAAAGAGCTGAGTAGGCACGAATCAAACAGTCAGCAGGCAATAATCATGGAACTCAGCTGTGAGGAATCATGCTGCTCAGCTGGCAATAATCAAGCAGCTGAGCAGGCAGGAATTACGCAGCACAGCTGGCAATTGTCAAGCAGATGACAGGCAGGAATCGTGCAGCTCAGCTGGCAATTGTCAAGCAGATGAGCAGACAGTAATCACGCAGCTCAGCAGGCCCAGATCACGTGACTGAGCATGCACTGTTCACGTGGCTGATCATACACTGATCACGTGATGATCATGCACTGATCACTTGGATATCATGCACTGATCACGTGGCTGATCATACACTGTTCACGTGTCTGACCATGCACTGATCACGTGGCTGATCATACACTGCTCACGTAACTGATCATGCACTGATCACGTGGCTATCATGCACTGATCACGTGGCTGAACATGCACTGTTCACGTGGCTGATCACACACCTGTCACGTGACATATCATGCACTGATCACGTGGCACTCATGCACTGATCACGTGGCTGATCATACTCTGCTCACGTAACTCATGCACACATCACGTGGCTATCATGCACTGCTCACGTGGCTGTCATGGAATGATCACGTAGCTACCATATACTGGTCACGTGACTGATCATGCACTGATCACGTAAATGATCATGCACTGTTCACGTGACTGATCATGCACTGATCACGTGACTGATCATGCACTGATCACGTGGCTATCATGCACTGCTCACGTGGCTGATCATGCACGATCACGTAGCAACCATGTACTGGTCACGTGACTGATCATGCACTGATCACGTAATTGATCATGCACTGATCACGTGGCTCATCATGCACTGATCACGTGGCTGATCACACATGTATCACGTGACTGATCATGCACTGATCACGTGGCTATCATGCACTGATCACGTGGCTGATCATGCACTGATCACGTGGCTATCATGCACTGATCACGAGACTGATCATGCACTGATCACGTCTATATCATGCACTGATCACATGACTGCCCATGCACTGATCACGTGGCTGATCATACACTAATCACGTGACAGATCATGCACTGATCACGTGGCTGATCATGCACTGATACCGTGACTGATCATGCACTGATCACATGACTATCATGTAGTGATCACGTGACTTAATGGCACTGATCATGTGACTGATCATGCGCTGATCATGTTTGCTATCATACACTGATCATGTGCCTCTGGAGGCAATAAACAAAGAGCTGAGTAGGCACGAATCAAACAGTCAGCAGGCAATAATCATGGAACTCAGGTGTGAGGAATCATGCTGCTCAGCTGGCAATAATCAAGCAGCTGATCAGGCAGGAATCGTGCAGCTCAGCTGGCAATTGTCAAGCAGATGAGCAGACAGTAATCACGCAGCTCAGCAGGCCCAGATCACGTGACTGAGCATGCACTGTTCACGTGGCTGATCATACACTGATCACGTGATGATCATGCACTGATCACTTGGATATCATGCACTGATCACGTGGCTGATCATACACTGTTCACGTGTCTGACCATGCACTGATCACGTGGCTGATCATACACTGCTCACGTAACTGATCATGCACTGATCACGTGGCTATCATGCACTGATCACGTGGCTGAACATGCACTGTTCACGTGGCTGATCACACACCTGTCACGTGACATATCATGCACTGATCACGTGGCACTCATGCACTGATCACGTGGCTGATCATACTCTGCTCACGTAACTCATGCACACATCACGTGGCTATCATGCACTGCTCACGTGGCTCGTCATGGAATGATCACGTAGCTACCATATACTGGTCACGTGACTGATCATGCACTGATCACGTAAATGATCATGCACTGTTCACGTGACTGATCATGCACTGATCACGTGACTGATCATGCACTGATCACGTGGCTATCATGCACTGCTCACGTGGCTGATCATGCACGATCACGTAGCAACCATGTACTGGTCACGTGACTGATCATGCACTGATCACGTAATTGATCATGCACTGATCACGTGGCTCATCATGCACTGATCACGTGGCTGATCACACATGTATCACGTGACTGATCATGCACTGATCACGTGGCTCTCATGCACTGATCACGTGGCTGTCATGCACTGATCACGTGGATATCATGCACTGATCACGTGGCTGATCACACGTATCACATGACTGATCATGCACTGATCACGTGGCTATCATGCACTGATCACGTGGCTATCATGCACTGATCACGTGGCTGATCATGCAATGATCACGTAGCTACCATGTACTGGTCACGTGACTGATCATGCACTGATCACGTAATTGATCATGCACTGATCACGTGGCTGATCATGCACTGATCACGCACTGATCACGTGGCTGATCATGCACTGATCACGTGACTGATCATGCACTGATCACGTGGCTGATCATGCACTGATCACGTGGCTGATCATGCACTGATCACGTGGCTGATCATGCACTGATCACGTGACTGATCATGCACTGATCACGTGACTGATCATGCACTGATCACGTGGCTATCATGCACTGCTCACGTGGCTGATCATGCATGATCACGCAGCTACCATGTACTGGTCACATGACTGATCATGCACTGATCACGTGACTGATCATGCAGTGATCACGTGGCTATCATGCACTACTCACGTGGCTGATCATGCAATGATCATGTAGCTACCATGTACAGGTCACGTGAATGATCATACACCCATCAGGTGACTGATCATGCACTGATCACGTGGCTATCATGCACTGATCACGAGACTGATCATGCACTGATCACGTCTATATCATGCACTGATCACATGACTGCCCATGCACTGATCACGTGGATGATCATACACTAATCATGTGACAGATCATGCACTGATCACGTGGCTGATCATGCACTGATACCGTGACTGAGCATGGACTGATCACATGACTATCATGTAGTGATCACGTGACTTAATGGCGCTGATCATGTGACTGATCATGCGCTGATCATGTTTGCTATCATACACTGATCATGTGCCTCTGGAGGCAATAAACAAAGAGCTGAGTAGGCACGAATCAAACAGTCAGCAGGCAATAATCATGGAACTCAGGTGAGGAATCATGCTGCTCAGCTGGCAATAATCAAGCAGCTGAGCAGGCAGGAATTACGCAGCACAGCTGGCAATTGTCAAGCAGATGACAGGCAGGAATCGTGCAGCTCAGCTGGCAATTGTCAAGCAGATGAGCAGACAGTAATCACGCAGCTCAGCAGGCCCAGATCACGTGACTGAGCATGCACTGTTCACGTGGCTGATCATGCACTGATCACGTGACTGATCATGCACTGATCACGTGGCTATCATGCACTGATCACGTGGCTGATCATGCACTGATCACGTGCTGACCATGCACTGATCACGTGACTGATCATGCACTGATCACGTAACTGATCATGCACTGATCACGTGGCTATCATGCACTGATCACGTGGCTGATCACACATGTGTCACGTGACTGATCATGCACTGATCACGTGGCTCATGCACTGATCACGTGGCTGATCATGCACTGATCACGTGGCTATCATGCACTGATCACGTGGCTGATCACACACGTATCACCTGACTGATCATGCACTGATCACGTGGCTATCATGCACTGATCACGTGGCTATCATGCACTGATCACGTGGCTGATCATGCAATGATCACGTAGCTACCATGTACTGATCACGTGACTGATCATGCACTGATCACGTAATTGATCATGCACTGATCATGGCTGATCATGCACTGATCACGTGGCTGATCATGCACTGATCACGTAACTGATCATGCACTGATCACGTGACTGATCATGCACTGATCACGTGGCTATCATGCACTGATCACGTGGCTGACATACACTGATCACGTGCCTGATCATGCACTGATCACGTGGCTGATCATGCACTGATCACGTGACTGATCATGCACTGATCACGTGTCTGATCATGCACTGATCACGTGGCTATCATGCACTGCTCACGTGGCTGATCATGCATGATCACGCAGCTACCATGTACTGGTCACATGACTGATCATGCACTGATCACGTGACTGATCATGCAGTGATCACGTGGCTATCATGCACTACTCACGTGGCTGATCATGCAATGATCATGTAGCTACCATGTACAGGTCACGTGAATGATCATACACCCATCAGGTGACTGATCATGCACTGATCACGTGGCTATCATGCACTGATCACGAGACTGATCATGCACTGATCACGTCTATATCATGCACTGATCACATGACTGCCCATGCACTGATCACGTGGATGATCATACACTAATCATGTGACAGATCATGCACTGATCACGTGGCTGATCATGCACTGATACCGTGACTGAGCATGGACTGATCACATGACTATCATGTAGTGATCACGTGACTTAATGGCGCTGATCATGTGACTGATCATGCGCTGATCATGTTTGCTATCATACACTGATCATGTGCCTCTGGAGGCAATAAACAAAGAGCTGAGTAGGCACGAATCAAACAGTCAGCAGGCAATAATCATGGAACTCAGGTGTGAGGAATCATGCTGCTCAGCTGGCAATAATCAAGCAGCTGAGCAGGCAGGAATTACGCAGCACAGCTGGCAATTGTCAAGCAGATGACAGGCAGGAATCGTGCAGCTCAGCTGGCAATTGTCAAGCAGATGAGCAGACAGTAATCACGCAGCTCAGCAGGCCCAGATCACGTGACTGAGCATGCACTGTTCACGTGGCTGATCATACACTGATCACGTGATGATCATGCACTGATCACTTGGATATCATGCACTGATCACGTGGCTGATCATACACTGTTCACGTGTCTGACCATGCACTGATCACGTGGCTGATCATACACTGCTCACGTAACTGATCATGCACTGATCACGTGGCTATCATGCACTGATCACGTGGCTGAACATGCACTGTTCACGTGGCTGATCACACACCTGTCACGTGACATATCATGCACTGATCACGTGGCACTCATGCACTGATCACGTGGCTGATCATACTCTGCTCACGTAACTCATGCACACATCACGTGGCTATCATGCACTGCTCACGTGGCTCGTCATGGAATGATCACGTAGCTACCATATACTGGTCACGTGACTGATCATGCACTGATCACGTAAATGATCATGCACTGTTCACGTGACTGATCATGTACTGATCACGTGACTGATCATGCACTGATCACGTGGCTATCATGCACTGCTCACGTGGCTGATCATGCAACGATCACGTAGCAACCATGTACTGGTCACGTGACTGATCATGCACTGATCACGTAATTGATCATGCACTGATCACGTGGCTCATCATGCACTGATCACGTGGCTGATCACACATGTATCACGTGACTGATCATGCACTGATCACGTGGCTGATCATGCACTGATCACGTGGCTGATCATGCACTGATCACGTGGCTATCATGCACTGATCACGTGACTGATCATGCACTGATCACGTCTATATCATGCACTGATCACATGACTGCCCATGCACTGATCACGTGGATGATCATACACTAATCATGTGACAGATCATGCACTGATCACGTGGCTGATCATGCACTGATACCGTGACTGAGCATGGACTGATCACATGACTATCATGTAGTGATCACGTGACTTAATGGCGCTGATCATGTGACTGATCATGCGCTGATCATGTTTGCTATCATACACTGATCATGTGCCTCTGGAGGCAATAAACAAAGAGCTGAGTAGGCACGAATCAAACAGTCAGCAGGCAATAATCATGGAACTCAGGTGTGAGGAATCATGCTGCTCAGCTGGCAATAATCAAGCAGCTGAGCAGGCAGGAATCGTGCAGCTCAGCTGGCAATGTCAAGCAGATGAGCAGACAGTAATCACGCAGCTCAGCAGGCCCAGATCACGTGACTGAGCATGCACTGTTCACGTGGCTGATCATACACTGATCACGTGATGATCATGCACTGATCACTTGGATATCATGCACTGATCACGTGGCTGATCATACACTGTTCACGTGTCTGACCATGCACTGATCACGTGGCTGATCATACACTGCTCACGTAACTGATCATGCACTGATCACGTGGCTATCATGCACTGATCACGTGGCTGAACATGCACTGTTCACGTGGCTGATCACACACCTGTCACGTGACATATCATGCACTGATCACGTGGCACTCATGCACTGATCACGTGGCTGATCATACTCTGCTCACGTAACTCATGCACACATCACGTGGCTATCATGCACTGCTCACGTGGCTCGTCATGGAATGATCACGTAGCTACCATATACTGGTCACGTGACTGATCATGCACTGATCACGTAAATGATCATGCACTGTTCACGTGACTGATCATGTACTGATCACGTGACTGATCATGCACTGATCACGTGGCTATCATGCACTGCTCACGTGGCTGATCATGCAACGATCACGTAGCAACCATGTACTGGTCACGTGACTGATCATGCACTGATCACGTAATTGATCCTGCACTGATCACGTGGCTCATCATGCACTGATCACGTGGCTGATCACACATGTATCACGTGACTGATCATGCACTGATCACGTGGCTATCATGCACTGATCACGTGGCTGTCATGCACTGATCACGTGGATATCATGCACTGATCACGTGGCTGATCACACACGTATCACATGACTGATCATGCACTGATCACGTGGCTATCATGCACTGATCACGTGGCTATCATGCACTGATCACGTGGCTGATCATGCAATGATCACGTAGCTACCATGTACTGATCACGTGACTGATCATGCACTGATCACGTAATTGATCATGCACTGATCACGTGGCTGATCATGCACTGATCACGTGGCTGATCATGCACTGATCACGTACTGATCATGCACTGATCACGTGACTGATCATGCACTGATCACGTGGCTATCATGCACTGATCACGTGGCTGATCATGCACTGATCACGTGACTGATCATGCACTGATCACGTGGCTGATCATGCACTGATCACGTGACTGATCATGCACTGATCACGTGGCTGATCATGCACTGATCACGTGACTGATCATGCACTGATCACGTGACTGATCATGCACTGATCACGTGGCTATCATGCACTGATCACGTGGCTGATCATGCATGATCACGCAGCTACCATGTACTGATCACATGACTGATCATGCACTGATCACGTGACTGATCATGCACTGATCACGTGGCTATCATGCACTGATCACGTGGCTGATCATGCAATGATCACGTAGCTACCATGTACTGGTCACGTGACTGATCATACACTGATCACGTGACTGATCATGCACTGATCACGTGGCTATCATGCACTGATCACGGACTGATCATGCACTGATCACGTCTATATCATGCACTGATCACATGACTGCATGCACTGATCACGTGGATGATCATGCACTGATCACGTGACTGATCATGCACTGATCACGTGGCTGATCATGCACTGATCACGTGACTGATCATGCACTGATCACGTGACTGATCATGCACTGATCACGTGGCTATCATGCACTGATCACGTGGCTGATCATGCACTGATCACGTGGCTATCATGCACTGATCACGTGACTGATCATGCACTGATCACGTGGCTGATCATGCACTGATACCGTGACTGATCATGGACTGATCACATGACTATCATGTAGTGATCACGTGACTTAATGGCACTGATCATGTGACTGATCATGCACTGATCATGTTTGCTATCATACACTGATCATGTGCCTCTGGAGGCAATAAACAAAGAGCTGAGTAGGCACGAATCAAACAGTCAGCAGGCAATAATCATGGAACTCAGGTGTGAGGAATCATGCTGCTCAGCTGGCAATAATCAAGCAGCTGAGCAGGCAGGAATCGTGCAGCTCAGCTGGCATTGTCAAGCAGATGAGCAGACAGTAATCACGCAGCTCAGCAGGCCCAGATCACGTGACTGAGCATGCACTGTTCACGTGGCTGATCATACACTGATCACGTGATGATCATGCACTGATCACTTGGATATCATGCACTGATCACGTGGCTGATCATACACTGTTCACGTGTCTGACCATGCACTGATCACGTGGCTGATCATACACTGCTCACGTAACTGATCATGCACTGATCACGTGGCTATCATGCACTGATCACGTGGCTGAACATGCACTGTTCACGTGGCTGATCACACACCTGTCACGTGACATATCATGCACTGATCACGTGGCACTCATGCACTGATCACGTGGCTGATCATACTCTGCTCACGTAACTCATGCACACATCACGTGGCTATCATGCACTGCTCACGTGGCTCGTCATGGAATGATCACGTAGCAACCATATACTGGTCACGTGACTGATCATGCAAAGATCACGTAAATGATCATGCACTGATCACGTGACTGATCATGCACTGATCACGTGGCTGATCATGCACTGATCACGTGACTGATCATGCACTGATCACGTGGCTGATCATGCACTGATCACGTGGCTGATCATGCACTGATCACGTGACTGATCATGCACTGATCACGTGACTGATCATGCACTGATCACGTGGCTATCATGCACTGATCACGTGGCTGATCATGCACTGATCACGTAGCTATCATGTACTGATCACGTGACTGATCATGCACTGATCACGTAATTGATCATGCACTGATCACGTGGCTCATCATGCACTGATCACGTGGCTGATCACACATGTATCACGTGACTGATCATGCACTGATCACGTGGCTATCATGCACTGATCACGTGGCTGATCATGCACTGATCACGTGGATATCATGCACTGATCACGTGGCTGATCACACACGATCACATGACTGATCATGCACTGATCACGTGGCTATCATGCACTGATCACGTGGCTATCATGCACTGATCACGTGGCTGATCATGCAATGATCACGTAGCTACCATGTACTGATCACGTGACTGATCATGCACTGATCACGTAATTGATCATGCACTGATCACGTGGCTGATCATGCACTGATCACGTGGCTGATCATGCACTGATCACGTGGCTATCATGCACTGATCACGTGGCTGATCATGCACTGATCACGTGGCTGATCATGCACTGATCACGTGGCTGATCATGCACTGATCACGTGACTGATCATGCACTGATCACGTGGCTGATCATGCACTGATCACGTGACTGATCATGCACTGATCACGTGACTGATCATGCACTGATCACGTGGCTATCATGCACTGATCACGTGGCTGATCATGCATGATCACGCAGCTACCATGTACTGGTCACATGACTGATCATGCACTGATCACGTGACTGATCATGCACTGATCACGTGGCTATCATGCACTACTCACGTGGCTGATCATGCAATGATCATGTAGCTACCATGTACAGGTCACGTGAATGATCATACACCCATCAGGTGACTGATCATGCACTGATCACGTGGCTATCATGCACTGATCACGAGACTGATCATGCACTGATCACGTCTATATCATGCACTGATCACATGACTGCCCATGCACTGATCACGTGGATGATCATACACTAATCTTGTGACAGATCATGCACTGATCACGTGGCTGATCATGCACTGATACCGTGACTGAGCATGGACTGATCACATGACTATCATGTAGTGATCACGTGACTTAATGGCGCTGATCATGTGACTGATCATGCGCTGATCATGTTTGCTATCATACACTGATCATGTGCCTCTGGAGGCAATAAACAAAGAGCTGAGTAGGCACGAATCAAACAGTCAGCAGGCAATAATCATGGAACTCAGGTGTGAGGAATCATGCTGCTCAGCTGGCAATAATCAAGCAGCTGAGCAGGCAGGAATTACGCAGCACAGCTGGCAATTGTCAAGCAGATGACAGGCAGGAATCGTGCAGCTCAGCTGGCAATTGTCAAGCAGATGAGCAGACAGTAATCACGCAGCTCAGCAGGCCCAGATCACGTGACTGAGCATGCACTGTTCACGTGGCTGATCATACACTGATCACGTGATGATCATGCACTGATCACGTGGCTATCATGCACTGATCACGTGGCTGATCATGCACTGATCACGTGGCTGATCATGCACTGATCACGTGGCTATCATGCACTGATCACGTAATGATCATGCACTGATCACGTGGCTGATCATGCACTGATCACGTGGCTGATCATGCACTGATCACGTGGCTGATCATGCACTGATCACGTGGCTGATCATGCACTGATCACGTGGCTGATCATGCACTGATCACGTGACTGATCATGCACTGATCACGTGGCTGATCATGCACTGATCACGTGACTGATCATGCACTGATCACGTGGCTGATCATGCACTGATCACGTGACTGATCATGCACTGATCACGTGACTGATCATGCACTGATCACGTGGCTATCATGCACTGCTCACGTGGCTGATCATGCATGATCACTGCTACCATGTACTGGTCACATGACTGATCATGCACTGATCACGTGACTGATCATGCACTGATCACGTGGCTATCATGCACTACTCACGTGGCTGATCATGCAATGATCATGTAGCTACCATGTACAGGTCACGTGAATGATCATACACCCATCAGGTGACTGATCATGCACTGATCACGTGGCTATCATGCACTGATCACGAGACTGATCATGCACTGATCACGTCTATATCATGCACTGATCACATGACTGCCCATGCACTGATCACGTGGATGATCATACACTAATCATGTGACAGATCATGCACTGATCACGTGGCTGATCATGCACTGATACCGTGACTGAGCATGGACTGATCACATGACTATCATGTAGTGATCACGTGACTTAATGGCGCTGATCATGTGACTGATCATGCGCTGATCATGTTTGCTATCATACACTGATCATGTGCCTCTGGAGGCAATAAACAAAGAGCTGAGTAGGCACGAATCAAACAGTCAGCAGGCAATAATCATGGAACTCAGGTGTGAGGAATCATGCTGCTCAGCTGGCAATAATCAAGCAGCTGAGCAGGCAGGAATTACGCAGCACAGCTGGCAATTGTCAAGCAGATGACAGGCAGGAATCGTGCAGCTCAGCTGGCAATTGTCAAGCAGATGAGCAGACAGTAATCACGCAGCTCAGCAGGCCCAGATCACGTGACTGAGCATGCACTGTTCACGTGGCTGATCATACACTGATCACGTGATGATCATGCACTGATCACTTGGATATCATGCACTGATCACGTGGCTGATCATACACTGTTCACGTGTCTGACCATGCACTGATCACGTGGCTGATCATACACTGATCACGTAACTGATCATGCACTGATCACGTGGCTATCATGCACTGATCACGTGGCTGATCATGCACTGTTCACGTGGCTGATCACACACCTGTCACGTGACATATCATGCACTGATCACGTGGCACTCATGCACTGATCACGTGGCTGATCATACTCTGCTCACGTAACTCATGCACACATCACGTGGCTATCATGCACTGATCACGTGGCTGTCATGCACTGATCACGTGGCTATCATGCACTGATCACGTGGCTGATCACACACGTATCACGTGACTGATCATGCACTGATCACGTGGCTGATCATGCACTGATCACGTGGCTATCATGCACTGATCACGTGGCTGATCATGCACTGATCACGTAGCTATCATGCACTGGTCACGTGACTGATCATGCACTGATCACGTGACTGATCATGCACTGATCACGTGGCTGATCATGCACTGATCACGTGGCTGATCATGCACTGATCACGTGACTGATCATGCACTGATCACGTGACTGATCATGCACTGATCACGTGGCTATCATGCACTGATCACGTGGCTGACATGCACTGATCACGTGCCTGATCATGCACTGATCACGTGGCTGATCATGCACTGATCACGTGACTGATCATGCACTGATCACGTGTCTGATCATGCACTGATCACGTGGCTATCATGCACTGCTCACGTGGCTGATCATGCCATGATCACGCAGCTACCATGTACTGGTCACATGACTGATCATGCACTGATCACGTGACTGATCATGCAGTGATCACGTGGCTATCATGCACTACTCACGTGGCTGATCATGCAATGATCATGTAGCTACCATGTACAGGTCACGTGAATGATCATACACCCATCAGGTGACTGATCATGCACTGATCACGTGGCTATCATGCACTGATCACGAGACTGATCATGCACTGATCACGTCTATATCATGCACTGATCACATGACTGCCCATGCACTGATCACGTGGATGATCATACACTAATCATGTGACAGATCATGCACTGATCACGTGGCTGATCATGCACTGATACCGTGACTGAGCATGGACTGATCACATGACTATCATGTAGTGATCACGTGACTTAATGGCGCTGATCATGTGACTGATCATGCGCTGATCATGTTTGCTATCATACACTGATCATGTGCCTCTGGAGGCAATAAACAAAGAGCTGAGTAGGCACGAATCAAACAGTCAGCAGGCAATAATCATGGAACTCAGGTGTGAGGAATCATGCTGCTCAGCTGGCAATAATCAAGCAGCTGAGCAGGCAGGAATCGTGCAGCTCAGCTGGCAATTGTCAAGCAGATGAGCAGACAGTAATCACGCAGCTCAGCAGGCCCAGATCACGTGACTGAGCATGCACTGTTCACGTGGCTGATCATACACTGATCACGTGATGATCATGCACTGATCACTTGGATATCATGCACTGATCACGTGGCTGATCATACACTGTTCACGTGTCTGACCATGCACTGATCACGTGGCTGATCATACACTGCTCACGTAACTGATCATGCACTGATCACGTGGCTATCATGCACTGATCACGTGGCTGAACATGCACTGTTCACGTGGCTGATCACACACCTGTCACGTGACATATCATGCACTGATCACGTGGCACTCATGCACTGATCACGTGGCTGATCATACTCTGCTCACGTAACTCATGCACACATCACGTGGCTATCATGCACTGCTCACGTGGCTCGTCATGGAATGATCACGTAGCTACCATATACTGGTCACGTGACTGATCATGCACAGATCACGTAAATGATCATGCACTGTTCACGTGACTGATCATGTACTGATCACGTGACTGATCATGCACTGATCACGTGGCTATCATGCTCTGCTCACGTGGCTGATCATGCAACGATCACGTAGCAACCATGTACTGGTCACGTGACTGATCATGCACTGATCACGTAATTGATCCTGCACTGATCACGTGGCTCATCATGCACTGATCACGTGGCTGATCACACATGTATCACGTGACTGATCATGCACTGATCCCGTGGCTCTCATGCACTGATCACGTGGCTGTCATGCACTGATCACGTGGATATCATGCACTGATCACGTGGCTGATCACACACGTATCACATGACTGATCATGCACTGATCACGTGGCTATCATGCACTGATCACGTGGCTATCATGCACTGATCACGTGGCTGATCATGCACTGATCACGTAGCTACCATGTACTGGTCACGTGACTGATCATGCACTGATCACGTAATTGATCATGCACTGATCACGTGGCTGATCATGCACTGATCACGTGGCTGATCATGCACTGATCACGTAACTGATCATGCACTGATCACGTGACTGATCATGCACTGATCACGTGGCTGATCATGCACTGATCACGTGCTGATCATGCACTGATCACGTGACTGATCATGCACTGATCACGTGACTGATCATGCACTGATCACGTGGCTATCATGCACTGATCACGTGGCTGATCATGCCATGATCACGCAGCTACCATGTACTGGTCACATGACTGATCATGCACTGATCACGTGACTGATCATGCAGTGATCACGTGGCTATCATGCACTACTCACGTGGCTGATCATGCAATGATCATGTAGCTACCATGTACAGGTCACGTGAATGATCATACACCCATCAGGTGACTGATCATGCACTGATCACGTGGCTATCATGCACTGATCACGACTGATCATGCACTGATCACGTCTATATCATGCACTGATCACATGACTGCCCATGCACTGATCACGTGGATGATCATACACTAATCATGTGACAGATCATGCACTGATCACGTGGCTGATCATGCACTGATACCGTGACTGAGCATGGACTGATCACATGACTATCATGTAGTGATCACGTGACTTAATGGCGCTGATCATGTGACTGATCATGCGCTGATCATGTTTGCTATCATACACTGATCATGTGCCTCTGGAGGCAATAAACAAAGAGCTGAGTAGGCACGAATCAAACAGTCAGCAGGCAATAATCATGGAACTCAGGTGTGAGGAATCATGCTGCTCAGCTGGCAATAATCAAGCAGCTGAGCAGGCAGGAATTACGCAGCACAGCTGGCAATTGTCAAGCAGATGACAGGCAGGAATCGTGCAGCTCAGCTGGCAATTGTCAAGCAGATGAGCAGACAGTAATCACGCAGCTCAGCAGGCCCAGATCACGTGACTGAGCATGCACTGTTCACGTGGCTGATCATACACTGATCACGTGATGATCATGCACTGATCACGTGGCTATCATGCACTGATCACGTGGCTGATCATGCACTGTTCACGTGGCTGATCATGCACTGATCACGTGACTATCATGCACTGATCACGTGATCATGCACTGATCACGTGGCTGATCATACACTGATCACGTGGCTCATGCACTGATCACGTGGCTATCATGCACTGATCACGTGGCTGATCATGCACTGATCACGTGGCTACCATATACTGATGACTGATCATGCATGATCACGATCATGCACTGATCACGTGACTGATCATGCACTGATCACGTGACTGATCATGCACTGATCACGTGACTGATCATGCACTGATCACGTGGCTATCATGCACTGCTCACGTGGCTGATCATGCACTGATCACGTAGCTACCATGTACTGGTCACGTGACTGATCATGCACTGATCACGTAACTGATCATGCACTGATCACGTGACTGATCATGCACTGATCACGGACTGATCATGCACTGATCACGTGGCTATCATGCACTGATCACGTGGCTGATCACACACTATCACGTGACTGATCATGCACTGATCACGTTGATCATGCACTGATCACGTGGCTGATCATGCACTGATCACGTGGCTGATCACACATGATCACGTGACTGATCATGCACTGATCACGTGGCTGATCATGCACTGATCACGTGGCTGATCATGCACTGATCACGTGGCTATCATGCACTGATCACGTGACTGATCATGCACTGATCACGTGGCTGATCATGCACTGATCACGTGGCTATCATGCACTGATCACGTGGCTGATCATGCAATGATCACGTAGCTACCATGTACTGTCACGTGACTGATCATGCACTGATCACGTGACTGATCATGCACTGATCACGTGGCTGATCATGCACTGATCACGTGGCTGATCATGCACTGATCACATGACTGATCATGCACTGATCACGTGACTGATCATGCACTGATCACGTGGCTATCATGCACTGATCACGTGGCTGATCATGCACTGATCACGTGGCTGATCATGCACTGATCACGTGGCTGATCATGCACTGATCACGTGACTGATCATGCACTGATCACGTGACTGATCATGCACTGATCACGTGGCTGATCATGCACTGATCACGTGGCTGATCATGCACTGATCACGTGCTATCATGCACTGATCACGTGGCTGATCATGCACTGATCACGTGACTGATCATGCACTGATCACGTGGCTGATCATGCACTGATCACGTGACTGATCATGCACTGATCACGTGGCTATCATGCACTGATCACGTGGCTGATCATGCACTGATCACGTGGCTGATCACACACTGTCACGTGACATATCATGCACTGATCACGTGGCACATGCACTGATCACGTGGCTGATCATACACTGATCACGTAACTCATGCACACATCACGTGGCTATCATGCACTGCTCACGTGGCTGTCATGCAATGATCACGTAGCAACCATATACTGGTCACGTGACTGATCATGCACTGATCACGTAAATGATCATGCACTGATCACGTGACTGATCATGCACTGATCACGTGACTGATCATGCACTGATCACGTGGCTATCATGCACTGCTCACGTGGCTGATCATGCACGATCACGTAGCAACCATGTACTGATCACGTGACTGATCATGCACTGATCACGTAATTGATCATGCACTGATCACGTGGCTCATCATGCACTGATCACGTGGCTGATCACACATGATCACGTGACTGATCATGCACTGATCACGTGGCTCTCATGCACTGATCACGTGGCTGTCATGCACTGATCACGTGGCTATCATGCACTGATCACGTGGCTGATCATGCACGTATCACGTGACTGATCATGCACTGATCACGTGGCTATCATGCACTGATCACGTGGCTATCATGCACTGATCACGTGGCTGATCATGCACTGATCACGTGCTACCATGTACTGGTCACGTGACTGATCATGCACTGATCACGTAATTGATCATGCACTGATCACGTGGCTGATCATGCACTGATCACGTGGCTGATCATGCACTGATCACGTGACTGATCATGCACTGATCACGTGACTGATCATGCACTGATCACGTGGCTATCATGCACTGATCACGTGGCTGATCATGCACTGATCACGTGCCTGATCATGCACTGATCACGTGGCTGATCATGCACTGATCACGTGACTGATCATGCACTGATCACGTGTGATCATGCACTGATCACGTGGCTATCATGCACTGCTCACGTGGCTGATCATGCATGATCACGCAGCTACCATGTACTGGTCACATGACTGATCATGCACTGATCACGTGACTGATCATGCAGTGATCACGTGGCTATCATGCACTACTCACGTGGCTGATCATGCAATGATCATGTAGCTACCATGTACAGGTCACGTGAATGATCATACACCCATCAGGTGACTGATCATGCACTGATCACGTGGCTATCATGCACTGATCACGAGACTGATCATGCACTGATCACGTCTATATCATGCACTGATCACATGACTGCCCATGCACTGATCACGTGGATGATCATACACTAATCATGTGACAGATCATGCACTGATCACGTGGCTGATCATGCACTGATACCGTGACTGAGCATGGACTGATCACATGACTATCATGTAGTGATCACGTGACTTAATGGCGCTGATCATGTGACTGATCATGCGCTGATCATGTTTGCTATCATACACTGATCATGTGCCTCTGGAGGCAATAAACAAAGAGCTGAGTAGGCACGAATCAAACAGTCAGCAGGCAATAATCATGGAACTCAGGTGTGAGGAATCATGCTGCTCAGCTGGCAATAATCAAGCAGCTGAGCAGGCAGGAATTACGCAGCACAGCTGGCAATTGTCAAGCAGATGACAGGCAGGAATCGTGCAGCTCAGCTGGCAATTGTCAAGCAGATGAGCAGACAGTAATCACGCAGCTCAGCAGGCCCAGATCACGTGACTGAGCATGCACTGTTCACGTGGCTGATCATACACTGATCACGTGATGATCATGCACTGATCACTTTGATATCATGCACTGATCACGTGGCTGATCATACACTGTTCACGTGTCTGACCATGCACTGATCACGTGGCTGATCATACACTGCTCACGTAACTGATCATGCACTGATCACGTGGCTATCATGCACTGATCACGTGGCTGAACATGCACTGTTCACGTGGCTGATCACACACCTGTCACGTGACATATCATGCACTGATCACGTGGCACTCATGCACTGATCACGTGGCTGATCATACTCTGCTCACGTAACTCATGCACACATCACGTGGCTATCATGCACTGCTAACGTGGCTCGTCATGGAATGATCACGTAGCAACCATATACTGGTCACGTGACTGATCATGCAAAGATCACGTAAATGATCATGCACTGTTCAGGTGACTGATCATGTACTGATCACGTGACTGATCATGCACTGAACACGTGGCTATCATGCTCTGCTCACGTGGCTGATCATGCAACGATCACGTAGCAACCATGTACTGGTCACGTGACTGATCATGCACTGATCACGTAATTGATCCTGCACTGATCACGTGGCTCATCATGCACTGATCACGTGGATGATCACACATGTATCACGTGACTGATCATGCACTGATCCGTGGCTCTCATGCACTGATCACGTGGCTGTCATGCACTGATCACGTGGATATCATGCTCTGATCATGTGGCTGATCACACACGTATCACATGACTGATCATGCACTGATCACGTGGCTATCATGCACTGATCACGTGGCTATCATGCACTGATCACGTAGCTACCATGTACTGGTCACGTGACTGATCATGCACTGATCACGTGATCATGCACTGATCATGTGGCTGATCATGCACTGATCACGTGGCTGATCATACACTGATCACATGACTGATCATGCACTGATCACGTGACTGATCATGCACTGATCACGTGGCTATCATGCACTGATCACTTGGCTGACATACACTGATCACGTGCCTGATCATGCACTGATCACGTGGCTGATCATGCACTGATCACGTGACTGATCATGCACTGATCACGTGGCTATCATGCACTGCTCACGTGGCTGATCATGCCATGATCACGCAGCTACCATGTACTGGTCACATGACTGATCATGCACTGATCACGTGACTGATCATGCAGTGATCACGTGGCTATCATGCACTACTCACGTGGCTGATCATGCAATGATCATGTAGCTACCATGTACAGGTCACGTGAATGATCATACACCCATCAGGTGACTGATCATGCACTGATCACGTGGCTATCATGCACTGATCACGAGACTGATCATGCACTGATCACGTCTATATCATGCACTGATCACATGACTGCCCGTGCACTGATCACGTGGATGATCATACACTAATCTTGTGACAGATCATGCACTGATCACGTGGCTGATCATGCACTGATACCGTGACTGAGCATGGACTGATCACATGACTATCATGTAGTGATCACGTGACTTAATGGCGCTGATCATGTGACTGATCATGCGCTGATCATGTTTGCTATCATACACTGATCATGTGCCTCTGGAGGCAATAAACAAAGAGCTGAGTAGGCACGAATCAAACAGTCAGCAGGCAATAATCATGGAACTCAGGTGTGAGGAATCATGCTGCTCAGCTGGCAATAATCAAGCAGCTGAGCAGGCAGGAATTACGCAGCACAGCTGGCAATTGTCAAGCAGATGACAGGCAGGAATCGTGCAGCTCAGCTGGCAATTGTCAAGCAGATGAGCAGACAGTAATCACGCAGCTCAGCAGGCCCAGATCACGTGACTGAGCATGCACTGTTCACGTGGCTGATCATACACTGATCACGTGATGATCATGCACTGATCACTTGGATATCATGCACTGATCACGTGGCTGATCATACACTGTTCACGTGTCTGACCATGCACTGATCACGTGGCTGATCATACACTGCTCACGTAACTGATCATGCACTGATCACGTGGCTATCATGCACTGATCACGTGGCTGAACATGCACTGTTCACGTGGCTGATCACACACCTGTCACGTGACATATCATGCACTGATCACGTGGCACTCATGCACTGATCACGTGGCTGATCATACTCTGCTCACGTAACTCATGCACACATCACGTGGCTATCATGCACTGCTCACGTGGCTCGTCATGGAATGATCACGTAGCAACCATATACTGGTCACGTGACTGATCATGCACTGATCACGTAAATGATCATGCACTGTTCACGTGACTGATCATGCACTGATCACGTGACTGATCATGCACTGATCACGTGGCTATCATGCACTGCTCACGTGGCTGATCATGCAACGATCACGTAGCAACCATGTACTGGTCACGTGACTGATCATGCACTGATCACGTAATTGATCATGCACTGATCACGTGGCTCATCATGCACTGATCACGTGGCTGATCACACATGATCACGTGACTGATCATGCACTGATCACGTGGCTGATCATGCACTGATCACGTGGCTGATCATGCACTGATCACGTGGATATCATGCACTGATCACGTGGCTGATCACACACGTATCACGTGACTGATCATGCACTGATCACGTGGCTATCATGCACTGATCACGTGGCTGATCATGCACTGATCACGTGGCTGATCATGCACTGATCACGTGGCTGATCATGCACTGATCACGTGGCTGATCATGCACTGATCACGTGACTGATCATGCACTGATCACGTGTCTGATCATGCACTGATCACGTGGCTATCATGCACTGATCACGTGGCTGATCATGCATGATCACGCAGCTACCATGTACTGGTCACATGACTGATCATGCACTGATCACGTGACTGATCATGCACTGATCACGTGGCTATCATGCACTACTCACGTGGCTGATCATGCAATGATCATGTAGCTACCATGTACAGGTCACGTGAATGATCATACACCCATCAGGTGACTGATCATGCACTGATCACGTGGCTATCATGCACTGATCACGACTGATCATGCACTGATCACGTCTATATCATGCACTGATCACATGACTGCCCATGCACTGATCACGTGGATGATCATACACTAATCATGTGACAGATCATGCACTGATCACGTGGCTGATCATGCACTGATACCGTGACTGAGCATGGACTGATCACATGACTATCATGTAGTGATCACGTGACTTAATGGCGCTGATCATGTGACTGATCATGCGCTGATCATGTTTGCTATCATACACTGATCATGTGCCTCTGGAGGCAATAAACAAAGAGCTGAGTAGGCACGAATCAAACAGTCAGCAGGCAATAATCATGGAACTCAGGTGTGAGGAATCATGCTGCTCAGCTGGCAATAATCAAGCAGCTGAGCAGGCAGGAATTACGCAGCACAGCTGGCAATTGTCAAGCAGATGACAGGCAGGAATCGTGCAGCTCAGCTGGCAATTGTCAAGCAGATGAGCAGACAGTAATCACGCAGCTCAGCAGGCCCAGATCACGTGACTGAGCATGCACTGTTCACGTGGCTGATCATACACTGATCACGTGATGATCATGCACTGATCACTTGGATATCATGCACTGATCACGTGGCTGATCATACACTGCTCACGTAACTGATCATGCACTGATCACGTGGCTATCATGCACTGATCACGTGGCTGAACATGCACTGTTCACGTGGCTGATCACACACTGTCACGTGACATATCATGCACTGATCACGTGGCACTCATGCACTGATCACGTGGCTGATCATACTCTGCTCACGTAACTCATGCACACATCACGTGGCTATCATGCACTGCTCACGTGGCTGTCATGGAATGATCACGTAGCTACCATATACTGGTCACGTGACTGATCATGCACTGATCACGTAAATGATCATGCACTGTTCACGTGACTGATCATGTACTGATCACGTGACTGATCATGCACTGATCACGTGGCTATCATGCTCTGCTCACGTGGCTGATCATGCAACGATCACGTAGCAACCATGTACTGGTCACGTGACTGATCATGCACTGATCACGTAATTGATCATGCACTGATCACGTGGCTCATCATGCACTGATCACGTGGCTGATCACACATGTATCACGTGACTGATCATGCACTGATCACGTGGCTCTCATGCACTGATCACGTGGCTGATCATGCACTGATCACGTGGATATCATGCACTGATCACGTGGCTGATCACACACGTATCACATGACTGATCATGCACTGATCACGTGGCTATCATGCACTGATCACGTGGCTATCATGCACTGATCACGTGGCTGATCATGCAATGATCACGTAGCTACCATGTACTGGTCACGTGACTGATCATGCACTGATCACGTAATTGATCATGCACTGATCACGTGGCTGATCATGCACTGATCACGTGGCTGATCATGCACTGATCACATGACTGATCATGCACTGATCACGTGACTGATCATGCACTGATCACGTGGCTATCATGCACTGATCACGTGGCTGATCATGCACTGATCACGTGACTGATCATGCACTGATCACGTGGCTGATCATGCACTGATCACGTGACTGATCATGCACTGATCACGTGGCTGATCATGCACTGATCACGTGACTGATCATGCACTGATCACGTGACTGATCATGCACTGATCACGTGGCTATCATGCACTGATCACGTGGCTGATCATGCATGATCACGCAGCTACCATGCACTGGTCACATGACTGATCATGCACTGATCACGTGACTGATCATGCACTGATCACGTGGCTATCATGCACTGATCACGTGGCTGATCATGCACTGATCACGTGGCTACCATGCACTGATCACGTGACTGATCATACACTGATCACGTGACTGATCATGCACTGATCACGTGGCTATCATGCACTGATCACGTGACTGATCATGCACTGATCACGTGATGATCATGCACTGATCACATGACTATCATGCACTGATCACGTGGCTGATCATGCAATGATCATGTAGCTACCATGTACAGGTCACGTGAATGATCATACACCCATCAGGTGACTGATCATGCACTGATCACGTGGCTATCATGCACTGATCACGAGACTGATCATGCACTGATCACGTCTATATCATGCACTGATCACATGACTGCCCATGCACTGATCACGTGGATGATCATACACTAATCATGTGACAGATCATGCACTGATCACGTGGCTGATCATGCACTGATACCGTGACTGAGCATGGACTGATCACATGACTATCATGTAGTGATCACGTGACTTAATGGCGCTGATCATGTGACTGATCATGTTTGCTATCATACACTGATCATGTGCCTCTGGAGGCAATAAACAAAGAGCTGAGTAGGCACGAATCAAACAGTCAGCAGGCAATAATCATGGAACTCAGGTGTGAGGAATCATGCTGCTCAGCTGGCAATAATCAAGCAGCTGAGCAGGCAGGAATTACGCAGCACAGCTGGCAATTGTCAAGCAGATGACAGGCAGGAATCGTGCAGCTCAGCTGGCAATTGTCAAGCAGATGAGCAGACAGTAATCACGCAGCTCAGCAGGCCCAGATCACGTGACTGAGCATGCACTGTTCACGTGGCTGATCATACACTGATCACGTGATGATCATGCACTGATCACTTGGATATCATGCACTGATCACGTGGCTGATCATACACTGTTCACGTGTCTGACCATGCACTGATCACGTGGCTGATCATACACTGCTCACGTAACTGATCATGCACTGATCACGTGGCTATCATGCACTGATCACGTGGCTGAACATGCACTGTTCACGTGGCTGATCACACACTGTCACGTGACATATCATGCACTGATCACGTGGCACTCATGCACTGATCACGTGGCTGATCATACTCTGCTCACGTAACTCATGCACACATCACGTGGCTATCATGCACTGCTCACGTGGCTCGTCATGGAATGATCACGTAGCAACCATATACTGGTCACGTGACTGATCATGCAAAGATCACGTAAATGATCATGCACTGTTCACGTGACTGATCATGTACTGATCACGTGACTGATCATGCACTGATCACGTGGCTATCATGCACTGCTCACGTGGCTGATCATGCACGATCACGTAGCAACCATGTACTGGTCACGTGACTGATCATGCACTGATCACGTAATTGATCATGCACTGATCACGTGGCTCATCATGCACTGATCACGTGGCTGATCACACATGTATCACGTGACTGATCATGCACTGATCACGTGGCTCTCATGCACTGATCACGTGGCTGTCATGCACTGATCACGTGGATATCATGCACTGATCACGTGGCTGATCACACACGTATCACATGACTGATCATGCACTGATCACGTGGCTATCATGCACTGATCACGTGGCTATCATGCACTGATCACGTGGCTGATCAGGCAATGATCACGTAGCTACCATGTACTGGTCACGTGACTGATCATGCACTGATCACGTAATTGATCATGCACTGATCACGTGGCTGATCATGCACTGATCACGTGGCTGATCATACACTGATCACATAACTGATCATGCACTGATCACGTGACTGATCATGCACTGATCACGTGGCTATCATGCACTGATCACTTGGCTGATCATACACTGATCACGTGCCTGATCATGCACTGATCACGTGGCTGATCATGCACTGATCACGTGACTGATCATGCACTGATCACGTGTCTGATCATGCACTGATCACGTGGCTATCATGCACTGCTCACGTGGCTGATCATGCATGATCACGCAGCTACCATGTACTGGTCACATGACTGATCATGCACTGATCACGTGACTGATCATGCACTGATCACGTGGCTATCATGCACTACTCACGTGGCTGATCATGCAATGATCATGTAGCTACCATGTACAGGTCACGTGAATGATCATACACCCATCAGGTGACTGATCATGCACTGATCACGTGGCTATCATGCACTGATCACGAGACTGATCATGCACTGATCACGTCTATATCATGCACTGATCACATGACTGCCCATGCACTGATCACGTGGATGATCATACACTAATCTTGTGACAGATCATGCACTGATCACGTGGCTGATCATGCACTGATACCGTGACTGAGCATGGACTGATCACATGACTATCATGTAGTGATCACGTGACTTAATGGCGCTGATCATGTGACTGATCATGCGCTGATCATGTTTGCTATCATACACTGATCATGTGCCTCTGGAGGCAATAAACAAAGAGCTGAGTAGGCACGAATCAAACAGTCAGCAGGCAATAATCATGGAACTCAGCTGTGAGGAATCATGCTGCTCAGCTGGCAATAATCAAGCAGCTGAGCAGGCAGGAATTACGCAGCACAGCTGGCAATTGTCAAGCAGATGACAGGCAGGAATCGTGCAGCTCAGCTGGCAATTGTCAAGCAGATGAGCAGACAGTAATCACGCAGCTCAGCAGGCCCAGATCACGTGACTGAGCATGCACTGTTCACGTGGCTGATCATACACTGATCACGTGATGATCATGCACTGATCACTTGGATATCATGCACTGATCACGTGGCTGATCATACACTGTTCACGTGTCTGACCATGCACTGATCACGTGGCTGATCATACACTGCTCACGTAACTGATCATGCACTGATCACGTGGCTATCATGCACTGATCACGTGGCTGAACATGCACTGTTCACGTGGCTGATCACACACCTGTCACGTGACATATCATGCACTGATCACGTGGCACTCATGCACTGATCACGTGGCTGATCATACTCTGCTCACGTAACTCATGCACACATCACGTGGCTATCATGCACTGCTCACGTGGCTCGTCATGGAATGATCACGTAGCTACCATATACTGGTCACGTGACTGATCATGCACTGATCACGTAAATGATCATGCACTGTTCACGTGACTGATCATGCACTGATCACGTGACTGATCATGCACTGATCACGTGGCTATCATGCACTGCTCACGTGGCTGATCATGCAACGATCACGTAGCAACCATGTACTGGTCACGTGACTGATCATGCACTGATCACGTAATTGATCATGCACTGATCACGTGGCTCATCATGCACTGATCACGTGGCTGATCACACATGTATCACGTGACTGATCATGCACTGATCACGTGGCTATCATGCACTGATCACGTGGCTGATCATGCACTGATCACGTGGATATCATGCACTGATCACGTGGCTGATCACACACGTATCACATGACTGATCATGCACTGATCACGTGGCTATCATGCACTGATCACGTGACTGATCATGCACTGATCACGTCTATATCATGCACTGATCACATGACTGCCATGCACTGATCACGTGGATGATCATACACTAATCTTGTGACAGATCATGCACTGATCACGTGGCTGATCATGCACTGATACCGTGACTGAGCATGGACTGATCACATGACTATCATGTAGTGATCACGTGACTTAATGGCGCTGATCATGTGACTGATCATGCACTGATCATGTTTGCTATCATACACTGATCATGTGCCTCTGGAGGCAATAAACAAAGAGCTGAGTAGGCACGAATCAAACAGTCAGCAGGCAATAATCATGGAACTCAGGTGTGAGGAATCATGCTGCTCAGCTGGCAATAATCAAGCAGCTGAGCAGGCAGGAATTACGCAGCACAGCTGGCAATTGTCAAGCAGATGACAGGCAGGAATCGTGCAGCTCAGCTGGCAATTGTCAAGCAGATGAGCAGACAGTAATCACGCAGCTCAGCAGGCCCTGATCACGTGACTGAGCATGCACTGTTCACGTGGCTGATCATACACTGATCACGTGATGATCATGCACTGATCACTTGGATATCATGCACTGATCACGTGGCTGATCATACACTGTTCACGTGTCTGACCATGCACTGATCACGTGGCTGATCATGCACTGATCACGTGGCTATCATGCACTGATCACGTGGCTGAACATGCACTGTTCACGTGGCTGATCACACACCTGTCACGTGACATGATCATGCACTGATCACGTGGCACTCATGCACTGATCACGTGGCTGATCATACTCTGATCATGTGCACTGATCACGTGGCTGATCATGCACTGCTCACGTGGCTGATCATGCAATGATCACGTGGCTACCATATACTGTCACGTGACTGATCATGCACTGATCACGTAAATGATCATGCACTGTTCACGTGCTGATCATGCACTGATCACGTGACTGATCATGCACTGATCACGTGGTATGCATGCACTGCTCACGTGGCTGATCATACTGATCACGTAACCATGTACTGGTCACGTGACTGATCATGCACTGATCACGTATTGATCATGCACTGATCACGTGGCTGATCATGCACTGATCACGTGGCTGATCACACATGATCACGTGACTGATCATGCACTGATCACGTGGCTATCATGCACTGATCACGTGGCTGTCATGCACTGATCACGTGGATATCATGCACTGATCACGTGAGATACATCTGCGTATCACATGACTGATCATGCACTGATCACGTGGCTATCATGCACTGATCACGTGGCTGATCATGCACTGATCACGTGGCTGATCATGCACTGATCACGTAGCTACCATGTACTGGTCACGTGACTGATCATGCACTGATCACGTAATTGATCATGCACTGATCACGTGGCTGATCATGCACTGATCACGTGGCTGATCATGCACTGATCACGTGACTGATCATGCACTGATCACGTGACTGATCATGCACTGATCACGTGGCTATCATGCACTGATCACGTGGCTGATCATGCACTGATCACGTGGCTATCATGCACTGATCACGTGACTGATCATGCACTGATCACGTGACTGATCATGCACTGATCACGTGGCTGATCATGCACTGATCACGTGGCTGATCATGCACTGATCACGTGGCTGATCATGCACTGATCACGTGGCTGATCATGCACTGATCACGTGGCTATCATGCACTGTCACGTGACTGATCATGCACTGATCACGTAGCTGATCATGCACTGATCACGTGGCTGATCATGCACTGATCACGTGGCTGATCATGCACTGATCACGTGGCTGATCATGCACTGATCACGTGACTGATCATACTGATCACGTCTATATCATGCACTGATCACATGACTGCCCATGCACTGATCACGTGGATGATCATACACTGATCATGTGACAGATCATGCACTGATCACGTGGCTGATCATGCACTGATACCGTGACTGAGCATGGACTGATCACATGACTATCATGTAGTGATCACGTGACTTAATGGCGCTGATCATGTGACTGATCATGCGCTGATCATGTTTGCTATCATACACTGATCATGTGCCTCTGGAGGCAATAAACAAAGAGCTGAGTAGGCACGAATCAAACAGTCAGCAGGCAATAATCATGGAACTCAGGTGTGAGAATCATGCTGCTCAGCTGGCAATAATCAAGCAGCTGAGCAGGCAGGATGCAGCACAGCTGGCAATTGTCAAGCAGATGACAGGCAGGAATCGTGCAGCTCAGCTGGCAATTGTCAAGCAGATGAGCAGACAGTAATCACGCAGCTCAGCAGGCCCAGATCACGTGACTGAGCATGCACTGTTCACGTGGCTGATCATACACTGATCACGTGACTGATCATGCACTGATCACGTGGCTATCATGCACTGATCACGTGGCTGATCATGCACTGATCACGTGCTACCATGCACTGATCACGTGACTGATCATGCACTGATCACGTAACTGATCATGCACTGATCACGTGGCTGATCATGCACTGATCACGTGGCTGATCACACATGATCACGTGACTGATCATGCACTGATCACGTGGCTGATCATGCACTGATCACGTGGCTGATCATGCACTGATCACGTGGCTATCATGCACTGATCACGTGGCTGATCATACACTATCACGTGACTGATCATGCACTGATCACGTGGCTATCATGCACTGATCACGTGGCTGATCATGCAATGATCACGTAGCTACCATGTACTGGTCACGTGACTGATCATGCACTGATCACGTGACTGATCATGCACTGATCACGTGGCTGATCATGCACTGATCACGTGGCTGATCATGCACTGATCACGTGACTATCATGCACTGATCACGTGACTGATCATACACTGATCACGTGGCTATCATGCACTGATCACGTGCTGATCATGCACTGATCACGACTGATCATGCACTGATCACGTGGCTGATCATGCACTGATCACGCACTGATCATGCACTGATCACGTGACTGATCATGCACTGATCACGTGGCTATCATGCACTGATCACGTGGCTGATCATGCACTGATCACGTGCTACCATGTACTGATCACATGACTGATCATGCACTGATCACGTGACTGATCATGCACTGATCACGTGGCTGATCATGCACTGATCACGTGGCTATCATGCACTGATCATGTGCTCCATGTAGGTCACGTAAATCATACACTGATCAGGTGACTGATCATGCACTGATCAGGCTATCATGCACTGATCACGTGACTGATCATGCACTGATCACGTCCTGATCACACTGATCACATGACTGCCCATGCACTGTCACGTGGATGATCATGCACTGATCATGTGACAGATCATGCACTGATCACGTCTGATCATGCACTGATCACGTGACTGAGCATGGACTGATCACGTGACTGATCATGCACTGATCACGTGACTGATCATGCACTGATCACGTGACTGATCATGCACTGATCACTTGGCTATCATGCACTGATCACGTGGCTGATCATACACTGTTCACGTGTCTGACCATGCACTGATCACGTGGCTGATCATACACTGCTCACGTAACTGATCATGCACTGATCACGTGGCTATCATGCACTGATCACGTGGCTGAACATGCACTGTTCACGTGGCTGATCACACACCTGTCACGTGACATATCATGCACTGATCACGTGGCACTCATGCACTGATCACGTGGCTGATCATACACTGCTCACGTAACTCATGCACACATCACGTGGCTATCATGCACTGCTCACGTGGCTGATCATGGAATGATCACGTAGCTACCATATACTGTCACGTGACTGATCATGCACTGATCACGTAAATGATCATGCACTGTTCACGTGACTGATCATGCACTGATCACGTGACTGATCATGCACTGATCACGTGGCTATCATGCACTGCTCACGTGGCTGATCATGCACGATCACGTAGCAACCATGTACTGGTCACGTGACTGATCATGCACTGATCACGTATTGATCATGCACTGATCACGTGGCTCATCATGCACTGATCACGTGGCTGATCACATGTATCACGTGACTGATCATGCACTGATCACGTGGCTCTCATGCACTGATCACGTGGCTGTCATGCACTGATCACGTGGATATCATGCACTGATCACGTGGCTGATCACACGTATCACATGACTGATCATGCACTGATCACGTGGCTATCATGCACTGATCACGTGGCTATCATGCACTGATCACGTGGCTGATCATGCACTGATCACGTGGCTACCATGTACTGGTCACGTGACTGATCATGCACTGATCACGTAATTGATCATGCACTGATCATGTGGCTGATCATGCACTGATCACGTGGCTGATCATGCACTGATCACGTGACTGATCATGCACTGATCACGTGACTGATCATGCACTGATCACGTGGCTATCATGCACTGATCACGTGGCTGATCATGCACTGATCACGTGGCTGATCATGCACTGATCACGTGACTGATCATGCACTGATCACGTGTCTGATCATGCACTGATCACGTGGCTATCATGCACTGCTCACGTGGCTGATCATGCATGATCACGGCTACCATGTACTGGTCACATGACTGATCATGCACTGATCACGTGACTGATCATGCAGTGATCACGTGGCTATCATGCACTACTCACGTGGCTGATCATGCAATGATCATGTAGCTACCATGTACAGGTCACGTGAATGATCATACACCCATCAGGTGACTGATCATGCACTGATCACGTGGCTATCATGCACTGATCACGAGACTGATCATGCACTGATCACGTCTATATCATGCACTGATCACATGACTGCCCATGCACTGATCACGTGGATGATCATACACTAATCATGTGACAGATCATGCACTGATCACGTGGCTGATCATGCACTGATACCGTGACTGAGCATGGACTGATCACATGACTATCATGTAGTGATCACGTGACTTAATGGCGCTGATCATGTGACTGATCATGCGCTGATCATGTTTGCTATCATACACTGATCATGTGCCTCTGGAGGCAATAAACAAAGAGCTGAGTAGGCACGAATCAAACAGTCAGCAGGCAATAATCATGGAACTCAGGTGTGAGGAATCATGCTGCTCAGCTGGCAATAATCAAGCAGCTGAGCAGGCAGGAATTACGCAGCACAGCTGGCAATTGTCAAGCAGATGACAGGCAGGAATCGTGCAGCTCAGCTGGCAATTGTCAAGCAGATGAGCAGACAGTAATCACGCAGCTCAGCAGGCCCAGATCACGTGACTGAGCATGCACTGTTCACGTGGCTGATCATACACTGATCACGTGATGATCATGCACTGATCACTTGGATATCATGCACTGATCACGTGGCTGATCATACACTGTTCACGTGTCTGTGCACTGATCACGTGGCTGATCATACACTGCTCACGTAACTGATCATGCACTGATCACGTGGCTATCATGCACTGATCACGTGGCTGAACATGCACTGTTCACGTGGCTGATCACACTGTCACGTGACATATCATGCACTGATCACGTGGCACTCATGCACTGATCACGTGGCTGATCATACTCTGCTCACGTAACTCATGCACATCACGTGGCTATCATGCACTGCTCACGTGGCTCGTCATGGAATGATCACGTAGCTACCATATACTGGTCACGTGACTGATCATGCACTGATCACGTAAATGATCATGCACTGTTCACGTGACTGATCATGTACTGATCACGTGACTGATCATGCACTGATCACGTGGCTATCATGCACTGCTCACGTGGCTGATCATGCAACGATCACGTGAGCAACCATGCTGGTCACGTGACTGATCATACTGATCACGTAATTGATCATGCACTGATCACGTGGCTCATCATGCACTGATCACGTGGCTGATCACACATGTATCACGTGACTGATCATGCACTGATCACGTGGCTCTCATGCACTGATCACGTGGCTGTCATGCACTGATCACGTGGATATCATGCACTGATCACGTGGCTGATCACACACGTATCACATGACTGATCATGCACTGATCACGTGGCTATCATGCACTGATCACGTGGCTATCATGCACTGATCACGTGGCTGATCATGCAATGATCACGTAGCTACCATGTACTGATCACGTGACTGATCATGCACTGATCACGTAATTGATCATGCACTGATCACGTGGCTGATCATGCACTGATCACGTGGCTGATCACACTGATCACGTGACTGATCATGCACTGATCACGTGACTGATCATGCACTGATCACGTGGCTATCATGCACTGATCACGTGGCTGACATGCACTGATCACGTGGCTGATCATGCACTGATCACGTGGCTGATCATGCACTGATCACGTGATCATGCACTGATCACGTGGCTGATCATGCACTGATCACGTGGCTCATGCACTGATCACGTGGCTGATCATGCTGATCACGTGGCTGTCATGTGATCACGTGACTGATCATGCACTGATCACGTGACTGATCATGCACTGATCACGTGGCTGATCATGCACTGATCACGTGGCTGATCATGCACTGATCACGTGACTGATCATGCACTGATCACGTGGCTATCATGCACTGATCACGTGGCTGATCATGCACTGATCACGTGCTATCATGCACTGATCACGTGACTGATCATGCACTGATCACGTGGCTGATCATGCACTGATCACGTGGCTCATCATGCACTGATCACGTGGCTGATCATGCACTGATCACGTGGCTGATCATGCACTGATCACGTGGCTGATCATGCACTGATCACGTGACTGATCATGCACTGATCACGTGGCTATCATGCACTGATCACGTGGCTGATCATGCACTGATCACGTGGCTATCATGCACTGATCACGTGGCTGATCATGCACTGATCACGTGGCTATCATGCACTGATCACGTGGCTGATCATGCACTGATCACGTGACTGATCATGCACTGATCACGTGACTGATCATGCACTGATCACGTTGATCATGCACTGATCACGTGGCTGATCATGCACTGATCACGTGACTGATCATGCACTGATCACGTGACTGATCATGCACTGATCACGTGACTGATCATGCACTGATCACGTGGCTGATCATGCACTGATCACGTGGCTGATCATGCACTGATCACGTGGCTGATCATGCACTGATCACGTGGCTGATCATGCACTGATCACGTGGCTGATCATGCACTGATCACGTGACTGATCATGCACTGATCACGTGGCTATCATGCACTGATCACGTGGCTGATCATGCACTGATCACGTGGCTGATCATGCACACCTGTCACGTGACATATCATGCACTGATCACGTGACTCATGCACTGATCACGTGGCTGATCATACACTGCTCACGTAACTCATGCACCATCACGCTATCATGCACTGCTCACGTGCTGATCATGGAATGATCAATAGCAACCATATACTGATACTGACTGATCATGCACTGATCACGTTGATCATGCACTGTTCACGTGACTGATCATGCACTGATCACGTGACTGATCATGCACTGATCACGCATATCATGCACTGCTCACGTGGCTGATCATGCACGATCACGTAGCAACCATGTACTGGTCACGTGACTGATCATGCACTGATCACGTAATTGATCATGCACTGATCACGTGGCTCATCATGCACTGATCACGTGGCTGATCACACATGTATCACGTGACTGATCATGCACTGATCACGTGGCTCTCATGCACTGATCACGTGGCTGTCATGCACTGATCACGTGGCTATCATGCACTGATCACGTGGCTGATCACACGTATCACATGACTGATCATGCACTGATCACGTGGTGATCATGCACTGATCACGTGGCTATCATGCACTGATCACGTGGCTGATCATGCAATGATCACGTAGCTACCATGTACTGTCACGTGACTGATCATGCACTGATCACGTAATTGATCATGCACTGATCACGTGGCTGATCATGCACTGATCACGTGGCTGATCATGCACTGATCACGTGACTGATCATGCACTGATCACGTGACTGATCATGCACTGATCACGTGGCTATCATGCACTGATCACGTGGCTGATCATGCACTGATCACGTGACTGATCATGCACTGATCACGTGACTGATCATGCACTGATCACGTGGCTATCATGCACTGCTCACGTGGCTGATCATGCATGATCACGCAGCTACCATGTACTGGTCACATGACTGATCATGCACTGATCACGTGACTGATCATGCAGTGATCACGTGGCTATCATGCACTACTCACGTGGCTGATCATGCAATGATCATGCTACCATGTACAGGTCACGTGAATGATCATACACCCATCAGGTGACTGATCATGCACTGATCACGTGGCTATCATGCACTGATCACGAGACTGATCATGCACTGATCACGTCTATATCATGCACTGATCACATGACTGCCATGCACTGATCACGTGGATGATCATACACTAATCATGTGACAGATCATGCACTGATCACGTGGCTGATCATGCACTGATACCGTGACTGAGCATGGACTGATCACATGACTATCATGTAGTGATCACGTGACTTAATGGCGCTGATCATGTGACTGATCATGCGCTGATCATGTTTGCTATCATACACTGATCATGTGCCTCTGGAGGCAATAAACAAAGAGCTGAGTAGGCACGAATCAGTCAGCAGGCAATAATCATGGAACTCAGCTGTGAGGAATCATGCTGCTCAGCTGGCAATAATCAAGCAGCTGAGCAGGCAGGAATTACGCAGCACAGCTGGCAATTGTCAAGCAGATGACAGGCAGGAATCGTGCAGCTCAGCTGGCAATTGTCAAGCAGATGAGCAGACAGTAATCACGCAGCTCAGCAGGCCCAGATCACGTGACTGAGCATGCACTGTTCACGTGGCTGATCATACACTGATCACGTGATTGATCATGCACTGATCACTTGGATATCATGCACTGATCACGTGGCTGATCATACACTGTTCACGTGTCTGACCATGCACTGATCACGTGGCTGATCATACACTGCTCACGTAACTGATCATGCACTGATCACGTGGCTATCATGCACTGATCACGTGGCTGAACATGCACTGTTCACGTGGCTGATGCACACTGTCACGTGACATATCATGCACTGATCACGTGGCACTCATGCACTGATCACGTGGCTGATCATACTCTGATCACGTAACTCATGCACACATCACGTGGCTATCATGCACTGCTCATGGCTCGTCATGGAATGATCGTAGCTACCATATACTGGTCACGTGACTGATCATGCACTGATCACGTAAATGATCATGCACTGATTCACGTGACTGATCATGCACTGATCACGTGACTGATCATGCACTGATCACGTGGCTATCATGCACTGCTCACGTGGCTGATCATGCACGATCACGTGCTGCCATGTACTGGTCACGTGACTGATCATGCACTGATCACGTAATTGATCATGCACTGATCACGTGGCTCATCATGCACTGATCACGTGGCTGATCACACATGTATCACGTGACTGATCATGCTGATCACGTGGCTATCATGCACTGATCACGTGGCTGATCATGCACTGATCACGTGGATATCATGCACTGATCACGTGGCTGATCACACACGTATCACGTGACTGATCATGCACTGATCACGTGGCTATCATGCACTGATCACGTGACTGATCATGCACTGATCACGTCTATATCATGCACTGATCACATGACTGCCCATGCACTGATCACGTGGATGATCATACACTGATCATGTGACAGATCATGCACTGATCACGTGGCTGATCATGCACTGATACCGTGACTGAGCATGGACTGATCACATGACTATCATGTAGTGATCACGTGACTTAATGGCGCTGATCATGTGACTGATCATGCACTGATCATGTTTGCTATCATACACTGATCATGTGCCTCTGGAGGCAATAAACAAAGAGCTGAGTAGGCACGATCAAACAGTCAGCAGGCAATAATCATGGAACTCAGCTGTGAGGAATCATGCTGCTCAGCTGGCAATAATCAAGCAGCTGAGCAGGCAGGAATTACGCAGCACAGCTGGCAATTGTCAAGCAGATGACAGGCAGGAATCGTGCAGCTCAGCTGGCAATTGTCAAGCAGATGAGCAGACAGTAATCACGCAGCTCAGCAGGCCCTGATCACGTGACTGAGCATGCACTGTTCACGTGGCTGATCATACACTGATCACGTGATGATCATGCACTGATCACTTGGATATCATGCACTGATCACGTGGCTGATCATACACTGTTCACGTGTCTGACCATGCACTGATCACGTGGCTGATCATACACTGATCACGTGGCTATCATGCACTGATCACGTGCTGAACATGCACTGATCACGTGGCTGATCACACACCTGTCGCGTGACATATCATGCACTGATCACGTGGCACTCATGCACTGATCACGTGGCTGATCATACTCTGCTCACGTAACTCATCATGCACATCACGTGGCTATCATGCACTGCTCACGTGGCTGATCATGGAATGATCACGTAGCTACCATATACTGGTCACGTGACTGATCATGCACTGATCACGTAAATGATCATGCACTGTTCACGTGACTGATCATGTACTGATCACGTGACTGATCATGCACTGATCACGTGGCTATCATGCACTGATCACGTGGCTGATCATGCAACGATCACGTGAGCACCATGTACTGGTCACGTGACTGATCATGCACTGATCACGTAATGATCATGCACTGATCACGTGGCTCATCATGCACTGATCACGTGGCTGATCACACATGTATCACGTGACTGATCATGCACTGATCACGTGGCTCTCATGCACTGATCACGTGGCATGCACTGATCACGTGGATATCATGCACTGATCACGTGGCTGATCACACACGTATCACATGACTGATCATGCACTGATCACGTGGCTCATGCACTGATCACGTGGCTATCATGCACTGATCACGTGGCTGATCATGCAATGATCACGTGGCTATCATGCACTGGTCACGTGACTGATCATGCACTGATCACGTAATTGATCATGCACTGATCACGTGGCTGATCATGCACTGATCACGTGGCTGATCATGCACTGATCACGTGACTGATCATGCACTGATCACGTGACTGATCATGCACTGATCACGTGGCTATCATGCACTGATCACGTGGCTGATCATGCACTGATCACGTGGCTATCATGCACTGATCACGTGACTGATCATGCACTGATCACGTGGCTGATCATGCACTGATCACGTGGCTGATCATGCACTGATCACGTGGCTGATCATGCACTGATCACGTGGCTGATCATGCACTGATCACGTGACTGATCATGCACTGATCACGTGGCTATCATAACTATCACGTGACTGATCATGCACTGATCATGTTGATCATGCACTGATCACGTGGCTGATCATGCACTGATCACGTGGCTGATCATGCACTGATCACGTGGCTGATCATGCACTGATCACGTGACTGATCATGCACTGATCGTCTATATCATGCACTGATCACATGACTGCCCATGCACTGATCACGTGGATGATCATACACTAATCATGTGACAGATCATGCACTGATCACGTGGCTGATCATGCACTGATACGTGACTGAGCATGGACTGATCACATGACTATCATGTAGTGATCACGTGACTTATGGCGCTGATCATGTGACTGATCATGCACTGATCATGTTTGCTATCATACACTGATCATGTGCCTCTGGAGGCAATAAACAAAGAGCTGAGTAGGCACGAATCAAACAGTCAGCAGGCAATAATCATGGAACTCAGTGAGGAATCATGCTGCTCAGCTGGCAATCAAGCAGCTGAGCAGGCAGGAATTACGCAGCACAGCTGACAATTGTCAAGCAGATGACAGGCAGGAATCGTGCAGCTCAGCTGGCAATTGTCAAGCAGATGAGCAGACAGTAATCACGCAGCTCAGCAGGCCCAGATCACGTGACTGAGCATGCACTGTTCACGTGGCTGATCATGCACTGATCACGTGACTGATCATGCACTGATCACGTGGCTATCATGCACTGATCACGTGGCTGATCATGCACTGATCACGTAGCTACCATGCACTGATCACGTGACTGATCATGCACTGATCACGTAACTGATCATGCACTGATCACGTGGCTATCATGCACTGATCACGTGGCTGATCATGCACTGTATCACGTGACTGATCATGCACTGATCACGTGGCTATCATGCACTGATCACGTGGCTGATCATGCACTGATCACGTGGCTATCATGCACTGATCACGTGGCTGATCACACTGATCACGTGACTGATCATGCACTGATCACGTGGCTATCATGCACTGATCACGTGGCTGATCATGCAATGATCACGTAGCTACTGATCATGCACTGATCACGTGACTGATCATGCACTGATCACGTAACTGATCATGCACTGATCACGTGGCTGATCATGCACTGATCGTGGCTGATCATGCACTGATCACGTGACTGATCATGCACTGATCACGTGACTGATCATGCACTGATCACGTGGCTATCATGCACTGATCACGTGGCTGACATGCACTGATCACGTGACTGATCATGCACTGATCACGTGGCTGATCATGCACTGATCACGTGACTGATCATGCACTGATCACGTGGCTGATCATGCACTGATCACGTGGCTATCATGCACTGATCACGTGGCTGATCATGCACTGATCACGTGCTACCATGTACTGGTCACATGACTGATCATGCACTGATCACGTGACTGATCATGCACTGATCACGTGGCTATCATGCACTGATCACGTGGCTGATCATGCAATGATCATGTGCTACTGTCATGCAGGTCACGTGAATGATCATACACTGATCAGGTGACTGATCATGCACTGATCACGTGGCTATCATGCACTGATCACGTGACTGATCATGCACTGATCACGTCTATATCATGCACTGATCACATGACTGCCCATGCACTGATCACGTGGCTGATCATACACTGATCACGTGACTGATCATGCACTGATCACGTGGCTGATCATGCACTGATCACGTGACTGATCATGCACTGATCATGACTATCATGCACTGATCACGTGACATGGCACTGATCATGTGACTGATCATGCACTGATCACGTGGCTATCATGCACTGATCACGTGGCTGATCATACACTGATCACGTGTCTGACATGCACTGATCACGTGGCTGATCATGCACTGATCACGTAACTGATCATGCACTGATCACGTGGCTATCATGCACTGATCACGTGGCTGAACATGCACTGATCACGTGGCTGATCATGCACTGTCACGTGACTATCATGCACTGATCACGTGGCACTCATGCACTGATCACGTGGCTGATCATACACTGCTCACGTAACTCATGCACACATCACGTGGCTATCATGCACTGCTCACGTGGCTGTCATGGAATGATCACGTAGCTACCATATACTGTCACGTGACTGATCATGCAGATCACGTAAATGATCATGCACTGTTCACGTGACTGATCATGTACTGATCACGGCTGATGATCATGCACTGATCACGTGGCTATCATGCACTGCTATCACGTGGCTGATCATGCACGATCACGTGCAACCATGTACTGGTCACGTGACTGATCATGCACTGATCACGTAATTGATCATGCACTGATCACGTGGCTGATCATGCACTGATCACGTGGCTGATCACACATGATCACGTGACTGATCATGCACTGATCACGTGGCTCTCATGCACTGATCACGTGGCTGTCATGCACTGATCACGTGGATATCATGCACTGATCACGTGGCTGATCACACGTATCACATGACTGATCATGCACTGATCACGTGGCTATCATGCACTGATCACGTGGCTATCATGCACTGATCACGTGGCTGATCATGCACTGATCACGTAGCTACCATGTACTGATCACGTGACTGATCATGCACTGATCACGTAATTGATCATGCACTGATCACGTGGCTGATCATGCACTGATCACGTGGCTGATCATGCACTGATCACGTGACTGATCATGCACTGATCACGTGACTGATCATGCACTGATCACGTGGCTATCATGCACTGATCACGTGGCTGATCATGCACTGATCACGTGCCTGATCATGCACTGATCACGTGGCTGATCATGCACTGATCACGTGACTGATCATGCACTGATCACGTGGCTGATCATGCACTGATCACGTGGCTGATCATGCACTGATCACGCAGCTACCATGTACTGGTCACATGACTGATCATGCACTGATCACGTGACTGATCATGCAGTGATCACGTGGCTATCATGCACTACTCACGTGGCTGATCATGCAATGATCATGTAGCTACCATGTACAGGTCACGTGAATGATCATACACCCATCAGGTGACTGATCATGCACTGATCACGTGGCTATCATGCACTGATCACGTGACTGATCATGCACTGATCACGTCTATATCATGCACTGATCACATGACTGCCCATGCACTGATCACGTGGATGATCATACACTAATCATGTGACAGATCATGCACTGATCACGTGGCTGATCATGCACTGATACCGTGACTGAGCATGGACTGATCACATGACTATCATGTAGTGATCACGTGACTTAATGGCGCTGATCATGTGACTGATCATGCGCTGATCATGTTTGCTATCATACACTGATCATGTGCCTCTGGAGGCAATAAACAAAGAGCTGAGTAGGCACGAATCAAACAGTCAGCAGGCAATAATCATGGAACTCAGCTGTGAGGAATCATGCTGCTCAGCTGGCAATAATCAAGCAGCTGAGCAGGCAGGAATTACGCAGCACAGCTGGCAATTGTCAAGCAGATGACAGGCAGGAATCGTGCAGCTCAGCTGGCAATTGTCAAGCAGATGAGCAGACAGTAATCACGCAGCTCAGCAGGCCCAGATCACGTGACTGAGCATGCACTGTTCACGTGGCTGATCATACACTGATCACGTGATGATCATGCACTGATCACTTGGATATCATGCACTGATCACGTGGCTGATCATACACTGTTCACGTGTCTGACCATGCACTGATCACGTGGCTGATCATACACTGCTCACGTAACTGATCATGCACTGATCACGTGGCTATCATGCACTGATCACGTGGCTGAACTTGCACTGTTCACGTGGCTGATCACACACCTGTCACGTGACATATCATGCACTGATCACGTGGCACTCATGCACTGATCACGTGGCTGATCATACTCTGCTCACGTAACTCATGCACACATCACGTGGCTATCATGCACTGCTCACGTGGCTGGTCATGGAATGATCACGTGCTACCATATACTGGTCACGTGACTGATCATGCACAGATCACGTAAATGATCATGCACTGTTCACGTGACTGATCATGCACTGATCACGTGCCTGATCATGCACTGATCACGTGGCTATCATGCTCTGATCACGTGGCTGATCATGCACGATCACGTGCAACCATGTACTGGTCACGTGACTGATCATGCACTGATCACGTAATTGATCCTGCACTGATCACGTGGCTCATCATGCACTGATCAGGTGGCTGATCACACATGTATCACGTGACTGATCATGCACTGATCACGAGGCTCTCATGCACTGATCACGTGGCTGTCATGCACTGATCACGTGGATATCATGCACTGATCACGTGGCTGATCACACACTGATCACATGACTGATCATGCACTGATCACGTGGCTATCATGCACTGATCACGTGGCTATCATGCACTGATCACGTGGCTGATCATGCAATGATCGCGTAACTACCATGCACTGATCACGTGACTGATCATGCACTGATCACGTAGCTGATCATGCACTGATCACGTGGCTGATCATGCACTGATCACGTGGCTGATCATGCACTGATCACGTGACTGATCATGCACTGATCACGTGACTGATCATGCACTGATCACGTGGCTGATCATGCACTGATCACGTGGCTGATCATGCACTGATCGCGTGGCTGATCATGCACTGATCACGTGACTGATCATGCACTGATCGCGTGGCTGATCATGCACTGATCGCGTGGCTGATCATGCTCTGATCACGTAACTCATGCACTGATCGCGTGGCTATCATGCACTGATCACGTGACTGATCATGCACTGATCACGTGGCTGATCATGCACTGATCACGTGACTGATCATGCACTGATCACGTGGCTGATCATGCACTGATCACGTGACTGATCATGCACTGATCACGTGACTGATCATGCACTGATCACGTGGCTATCATGCACTGCTCACGTGGCTGATCATGCAATGATCACGTAGCAACCATGTACTGGTCACGTGACTGATCATGCACTGATCACGTGATTGATCATGCACTGATCACGTGGCTGATCATGCACTGATCACGTGGCTGATCATGCACTGATCACGTGACTGATCATGCACTGATCACATGGCTATCATGCACTGATCACGTGACTGATCATGCACTGATCACGTGGCTATCATGCACTGATCACGTGGCTGATCATACACTATCCCGTGACTGATCATGCACTGATCACGTGACTATCATGCACTGATCACGTGGCTATCATGCACTGATCACGTGGCTGATCATGCACTGATCACGTAGCTATCATGCACTGTCACGTGACTGATCATGCAATGATCACGTAATTGATCATGCACTGATCACGTGGCTGATCATGCACTGATCACGTGGCTGATCATGCACTGATCACATGACTGATCATGCACTGATCACGTGACTGATCAGGCACTGATCACGTGGCTATCATGCACTGATCACGTGGCTGATCATGCACTGATCACGTGGCTGATCATGCACTGATCACGTGGCTGATCATGCACTGATCACGTGACTGATCATGCACTGATCACGTGACTGATCATGCACTGATCACGTGGCTATCATGCACTGATCACGTGGCTGATCATGCACTGATCACGTGGCTGATGCACACCTGTCACGTGACATATCATGCACTGATCACGTGGCACTCATGCACTGATCACGTGGCTGATCATACACTGATCACGCTCATGCACACATCACGTGGCTATCATGCACTGATCACGTGGCTGTCATGAATGATCACGTAGCAACCATATACTGGTCACGTGACTGATCATGCAGATCACGTAATTGATCATGCACTGTTCACGTGGCTGATCATGTACTGATCACGTGGCTGATCATGCACTGATCACGTGGCTATCATATACTGCTCACGTGGCTGATCATGCACTGATCACGTGGCAACCATGTACTGGTCACGTGGCTGATCATGCACTGATCACGTAATTGATCATGCACTGATCATGTGGCTCATCATGCACTGATCACGTGGCTGATCACACATGATCGCGTGGCTGATCATGCACTGATCACGTGGCTCTCATGCACTGATCACGTGGCTGTCATGCACTGATCGCGTGGATATCATGCACTGATCACGTGGCTGATCATGCACTATCACGTGACTGATCATGCACTGATCACGTGGCTATCATGCACTGATCACGTGGCTATCATGCACTGATCACGTGGCTGATCAGGCAATGATCACGTAGCTACCATGTACTGTCACGTGACTGATCATGCACTGAGCGCGTAATTGATCATGCACTGATCATGTGGCTGATCATGCGCTGATCGCGTGGCTGATCATGCACTGATCACATGACTGATCATGCACTGATCACGTGGCTGATCATGCACTGATCGCGTGGCTATCATGCACTGATCGCGTGGCTGATCATGCACTGATCACGTGACTGATCATGCACTGATCTCGTGTCTGATCATGCACTGATCGCGTGGCTATCATGCACTGCTCACGTGGCTGATCATGCCATGATCGCAGCTACCATGTACTGGTCACATGACTGATCATGCACTGATCACGTGACTGATCATGCAGTGATCACGTGGCTATCATGCACTACTCACGTGGCTGATCATGCAATGATCATGGCTACCATGTACAGGTCACGTGAATGATCATACACCCATCAGGTGACTGATCATGCACTGATCACGTGGCTATCATGCACTGATCGAGACTGATCATGCACTGATCACGTCTATATCATGCACTGATCACATGACTGCCGATGCACTGATCACGTGGATGATCATACACTAATCATATGACAGATCATGCACTGATCACGTGGCTGATCATGCACTGATACCGTGACTGAGCATGGACTGATCACGTGACTATCATGTAGTGATCACGTGACTTAATGGTTCTGATCATGTGACTGATCATGCGATGATCATGTTTGCTATCATACACTGATCATGTGCCTCTGGAGGCAATAAACAAAGAGCTGAGTAGGCATGAATCAAACAGTCAGCAGGCAATAATCATGGAACTCAGGTGTGAGGAATCATGCTGCTCAGCTGGCAATAATCAAGCAGCTGAGCAGGCAGGAATTACGCAGCACAGCTGGCAATTGTCAAACAGATGACAGGCAGGAATCGTGCAGCTCAGCTGGCAATTGTCAAGCAGATGAGCAGACAGTAATCACGCAGCTCATCAGGCCCAGATCACGTGACTGAGCATGCACTGTTCACGTGGCTGATCATACACTGATCACGTGATCATGCACTGATCACTTGGATATCATGCACTGATCACGTGCTGATCATACACTGTTCACGTGTCTGACCATGCACTGATCACGTGGCTGATCATACACTGCTCACGTAACTGATCATGCACTGATCACGTGGCTATCATGCACTGATCACGTGGCTGAACATGCACTGTTCACGTGGCTGATCACACACCTGTCACGTGACATATCATGCACTGATCAGGTGGCACTCATGCACTGATCACGTGGCTGATCATACTCTGCTCACGTAACTCATGCACACATCACGTAGCTATCATGCACTGCTCACGTGGCTCGTCATGGAATGATCACGTAGCTACCATATACTGGTCACGTGACTGATCATGCACTGATCACGTAAATGATCATGCACTGTTCTCGTGACTGATCATGTACTGATCACGTGACTGATCATGCACTGATCACGTGGCTATCATGCTCTGCTCACGTGGCTGATCATGCAACGATCACGTGGCTACCATGTACTGGTCACGTGACTGATCATGCACTGATCACGTAATTGATCATGCACTGATCACGTGGCTCATCATGCACTGATCACGTGGCTGATCACACATGTATCACGTGACTGATCATGCACTGATCACGTGGCTATCATGCACTGATCACGTGGCTGTCATGCACTGATCACGTGGATATCATGCACTGATCACGTGGCTGATCACACGCGTATCACATGACTGATCATGCACTGATCACGTGGCTATCATGCACTGATCACGTGGCTATCATGCACTGATCACGTGGCTGATCATGCACTGATCACGTGACTACCATGCACTGTCACATGTTCTGATCATGCTGATCACGTAATTGATCATGCACTGATCACGTGGCTGATCATGCACTGATCACGTGGCTGATCATACACTGATCACATAACTGATCATGCACTGATCACGTGACTGATCATGCACTGATCACGTGGCTATCATGCACTGATCACGTGGCTGATCATACACTGATCACGTGCCTGATCATGCACTGATCACGTGGCTGATCATGCACTGATCACGTGACTGATCATGCACTGATCACGTGTCTGATCATGCACTGATCACGTGGCTATCATGCACTCCACGTGGCTGATCATGCCATGATCACGCAGCTACCATGTACTGGTCACATGACTGATCATGCACTGATCACGTGCTGATCATGCACTGATCACGTAGCTATCATGCACTACTCACGTGGCTGATCATGCAATGATCATGTAGCTACCATGTACAGGTCACGTGACTGATCATACACCCATCAGGTGACTGATCATGCACTGATCACGTGGCTATCATGCACTGCACGAGACTGATCATGCACTGATCACGTCTATATCATGCACTGATCACATGACTGCCCATGCACTGATCACGTGGATGATCATACACTAATCTTGTGACAGATCATGCACTGATCACGTGGCTGATCATGCACTGATACCGTGACTGAGCATGGACTGATCACATGACTATCATGTAGTGATCACGTGACTTAATGGCGCTGATCATGTGACTGATCATGCGCTGATCATGTTTGCTATCATACACTGATCATGTGCCTCTGGAGGCAATAAACAAAGAGCTGAGTAGGCACGAATCAAACAGTCAGCAGGCAATAATCATGGAACTCAGGTGTGAGGAATCATGCTGCTCAGCTGGCAATAATCAAGCAGCTGAGCAGTCAGGAATTACGCAGCACAGCTGGCAATTGTCAAGCAGATGACAGGCAGGAATCGTGCAGCTCAGCTGGCAATTGTCAAGCAGATGAGCAGACAGTAATCACGCAGCTCAGCAGGCCCAGATCACGTGACTGAGCACTGTTCACGTGGCTGATCATACACTGATCACGTGTGATCATGCACTGATCACTTGGATATCATGCACTGATCACGTGGCTGATCATACACTGTTCACGTGTCTGACCATGCACTGATCACGTGGCTGATCATACACTGCTCACGTAACTGATCATGCACTGATCACGTGGCTATCATGCACTGATCACGTGGCTGTCATGCACTGATCACGTGGCTATATCATGCACTGATCACGTGGCTGATCATGCGTATCACGTGACTGATCATGCACTGATCACGTGGCTATCATGCACTGATCACGTGGCTATCATGCACTGATCACGTGGCTGATCATGCAATGATCACGTGAGCTACCATGTACTGGTCACGTGACTGATCATGCACTGATCACGTAATTGATCATGCACTGATCACGTGACTGATCATGCACTGATCACGTGGCTGATCATGCACTGATCACGTGACTGATCATGCACTGATCACGTGGCTGATCATGCACTGATCACGTGGCTATCGCACTGATCACGTGGCTGATCATGCACTGATCACGTGGCTGATCATGCACTGATCACGTGGCTGATCATGCACTGATCACGTGGCTGATCATGCACTGATCACGTGGCTGATCATGCACTCACGTGGCTGATCATGCACTGATCACGTGGCTATCATGCACTGATCACGTGACTGATCACACTGATCACGTGACTGATCATGCACTGATCACGTGGCTGATCATGCACTGATCACGTGACTGATCATGCACTGATCACGTGACTGATCATGCACTGATCACGTGGCTATCATGCACTGCTCACGTGGCTGATCATGCACTGATCACGTGGCTACCATGTACTGGTCACATGACTGATCATGCACTGATCACGTGACTGATCATGCAGTGATCACGTGGCTATCATGCACTACTCACGTGGCTGATCATGCAATGATCATGGCTACCATGTACAGGTCACGTGAATGATCATACACCCATCAGGTGACTGATCATGCACTGATCACGTAGCTATCATGCACTGATCACGAGACTGATCATGCACTGATCACGTCTATATCATGCACTGATCACATGACTCATGCACTGATCACGTGGATGATCATACACTAATGTGACAGATCATGCACTGATCACGTGGCTGATCATGCACTGATACCGTGACTGAGCATGGACTGATCACATGACTATCATGTAGTGATCACGTGACTTAATGGCGCTGATCATGTGACTGATCATGCGCTGATCATGTTTGCTATCATCGATCTGTGAGGCACGATCAAACAGTCAGCAGGCAATAATCATGGAACTCAGGTGTGAGGAATCATGCTGCTCAGCTGGCAATAATCAAGCAGCTGAGCAGGCAGAATTACGCAGCACAGCTGTTGTCAAGCAGATGACAGGCAGGAATCGTGCAGCTCAGCTGGCAATGTCAAGCAGATGAGCAGACAGTAATCGCAGCTCAGCAGGCCCAGATCACGTGACTGAGCATGCACTGTTCACGTGGCTGATCATACACTGATCACGTGATGATCATGCACTGATCACTTGGATATCATGCACTGATCACGTGGCTGATCATACACTGTTCACGTGTCTGACCATGCACTGATCACGTGGCTGATCATACACTGCTCACGTAACTGATAATGCACTGATCACGTGGCTATCATGCACTGATCACGTGGCTGAACATGCACTGTTCACGTGGCTGATCACACACTGTCACGTGACATATCATGCACTGATCACGTGGCACTCATGCACTGATCGTGTGATCATACTCTGCTCACGTGACTCATGCACACATCACGTGGCTATCATGCACTGCTCACGTGGCTCGTCATGGAATGATCACGTGGCAACCATATACTGGTCACGTGACTGATCATGCACAGATCACGTAAATGATCATGCACTCTTCACGTGACTGATCATGTACTGATCACGTGACTGATCATGCACTGATCACGTGGCTATCATGCACTGCTCACGTGGCTGATCATGCAACGATCACGTGGCAACCATGTACTGGTCACGTGACTGATCATGCACTGATCACGTAATTGATCCTGCACTGATCACGTGGCTCATCATGCACTGATCACGTGGCTGATCACACATGTATCACGTGACTGATCATGCACTGATCACGTGGCTCTCATGCACTGATCACGTGGCTGATCATGCACTGATCACGTGGATATCATGCACTGATCACGTGGCTGATCATGCACTATCACGTGACTGATCATGCACTGATCACGTGGCTATCATGCACTGATCACGTGGCTATCATGCACTGATCACGTGGCTGATCATGCACTGATCACGTAGCTACCATGCACTGATCACGTGACTGATCATGCACTGATCACGTGATTGATCATGCACTGATCACGTGGCTGATCATGCACTGATCACGTGGCTGATCATGCACTGATCACGTAACTGATCATGCACTGATCACGTGACTGATCATGCACTGATCACGTGGCTATCATGCACTGATCACGGATGACATACTGATCACGTGCCTGGTCATGCACTGATCACGTGGCTGATCATGCACTGATCACGTGACTGATCATGCACTGATCACGTGACTGATCATGCACTGATCACGTGGCTATCATGCACTGCTCACGTGGCTGATCATGCCATGATCACATTACCATGTACTGGTCACATGACTGATGCACTGATCACGTGACTGATCATGCACTGATCACGTGGCTATCATGAACTACTCACGTGGCTGATCATGCAATGATCATGTAGCTCATGTACAGGTCACGTGAATGATCATACACCCATCAGGTGACTGATCATGCACTGATCACGTGGCTATCATGCACTGATCACGAGACTGATCATGCACTGATCACGTCTATATCATGCACTGATCACATGACTGCCCATGCACTGATCACGTGGATGATCATACACTAATCATGTGACAGATCATGCACTGATCACGTGGCTGATCATGCACTGATACCGTGACTGAGCATGGACTGATCACATGACTATCATGTAGTGATCACGTGACTTAATGGCGCTGATCATGTGACTGATCATGCGCTGATCATGTTTGCTATCATACACTGATCATGTGCCTCTGGAGGCAATAAACAAAGAGCTGAGTAGGCACGAATCAAACAGTCAGCAGGCAATAATCATGGAACTCAGGTGTGAGGAATCATGCTGCTCAGCTGGCAATAATCAAGCAGCTGAGCAGGCAGGAATGCAGCACAGCTGGCAATTGTCAAGCAGATGACAGGCAGGAATCGTGCAGCTCAGCTGGCAATTGTCAAGCAGATGAGCAGACAGTAATCACGCAGCTCAGCAGGCCCAGATCACGTGACTGAGCATGCACTGTTCACGTGGCTGATCATACACTGATCGCGTGATGATCATGCACTGATCACTTGGATATCATGCACTGATCACGTGGCTGATCATACACTATTCACGTGTCTGACCATGCACTGATCACGTGGCTGATCATACACTGCTCACGTAACTGATCATGCACTGATCACGTGGCTATCATGCACTGATCACGTGGCTGAACATGCACTGATCACGTGGCTGATCACACACCTGTCACGTGACATATCATGCACTGATCACGTGGCACTCATGATCACGTGGCTGATCATGCTCTGCTCACGTAACTCATGCACACATCACGTGGCTATCATGCACTGCTCACGTGGCTGTCATGGAATGATCACGTGCTACCATATACTGGTCACGTGACTGATCATGCACTGATCACGTAAATGATCATGCACTGTTCACGTGACTGATCATGTACTGATCACGTGACTGATCATGCACTGATCACGTGGCTATCATGCACTGCTCACGTGGCTGATCATGCACGATCACGTAGCAACCATGCACTGGTCACGTGACTGATCATGCACTGATCACGTAATTGATCATGCACTGATCACGTGGCTGATCATGCACTGATCACGTGGCTGATCATGCACTGATCACGTGACTGATCATGCACTGATCACGTGACTATCATGCACTGATCACGTGGCTGATCATGCACTGATCACGTGGATATCATGCACTGATCACGTGGCTGATCACACACTGATCACGTGACTGATCATGCACTGATCACGTGGCTATCATGCACTGATCACGTGGCTGATCATGCACTGATCACGTGGCTGATCATGCACTGATCGCGTGGCTGATCATGCACTGATCACGTGACTGATCATGCACTGATCACGTAACTGATCATGCACTGATCACGTGGCTGATCATGCACTGATCACGTGGCTGATCATGCACTGATCACGTGGCTGATCATGCACTGATCACGTGACTGATCATGCACTGATCACGTGGCTATCATGCACTGATCACGTGGCTGATCATGCACTGATCACGTGCTGATCATGCACTGATCACGTGGCTGATCATGCACTGATCACGTGACTGATCATGCACTGATCACGTGCTGATCATGCACTGATCACGTGGCTATCATGCACTGATCACGTGGCTGATCATGCACTGATCACGTGCCTGATCATGCACTGATCACGTGGCTGATCATGCACTGATCACGTGACTGATCATGCACTGATCACGTGGCTATCATGCACTGATCACGTGGCTGATCATGCACTGATCACGTAGCTACCATGTACTGATCACGTGACTGATCATGCACTGATCACGTAACTGATCATGCACTGATCACGTGGCTATCATGCACTGATCACGTGACTGATCATGCACTGATCACGTGGCTGATCATGCACTGATCACGTGACTGATCATGCACTGATCACGTGGCTGATCATGCACTGATCACGTGACTGATCATGCACTGATCACGTGGCTGATCATGCACTGATCACGTGGCTATCATGCACTGATCACGTGGCTGATCATGCACTGATCACGTGGCTATCATGCACTGATCACGTGACTGATCATGCACTGATCACGTGACTGATCATGCACTGATCACGTGGCTGATCATGCACTGATCACGTGGCTGATCATGCACTGATCACGTGCTGATCATGCACTGATCACGTGACTGATCATGCACTGATCACGTGGCTGATCATGCACTGATCACGTGGCTGATCATGCACTGATCACGTGGCTGATCATGCACTGATCACGTGACTGATCATGCACTGATCACGTGGCTGATCATGCACTGATCACGTGGCTGATCATGCACTGATCACGTGGCTGATCATGCACTGATCACGTGGCTGATCATGCACTGATCACGTGACTGATCATGCACTGATCACGTGACTGATCATGCACTGATCACGTGGCTATCATGCACTGATCACGTGGCTGATCATGCACATCACGTGCTATCATGCACTGATCACGTGACTGATCATGCACTGATCACGTGGCTGATCATGCACTGATCACGTGGCTGATCATGCACTGATCACGTGGCTGATCATGCACTGATCACGTGACTGATCATGCACTGATCACGTGGCTGATCATGCACTGATCGCGTGGCTGATCATGCACTGATCACGTGGCTGATCATGCACTGATCGCGTGGCTGATCATGCACTGATCACGTAACTGATCATGCACTGATCACGTGGCTGATCATGCACTGATCACGTGTGATCATGCACTGATCACGTGACTGATCATGCACTGATCACGTGGCTGATCATGCACTGATCACGTGGCTGATCATGCACTGATCACGTGGCTGATCATGCACTGATCACGTGACTGATCATGCACTGATCACGTGGCTGATCATGCACTGATCACGTGGCTGATCATGCACTGATCACGTGGCTATCATGCACTGATCACGTGGCTGATCATGCACTATCACGTGACTGATCATGCACTGATCACGTGACTATCATGCACTGATCACGTGGCTATCATGCACTGATCACGTGGCTGATCATGCACTGATCACGTAGCTACCATGCACTGATCACGTGTGATCATGCACTGATCACGTAACTGATCATGCACTGATCACGTGGCTGATCATGCACTGATCACGTGGCTGATCATGCACTGATCACGTGGCTGATCATGCACTGATCACGTGGCTGATCATGCACTGATCACGTGGCTGATCATGCACTGATCACGTGGCTGATCATGCACTGATCACGTGACTGATCATGCACTGATCACGTGTCTGATCATGCACTGATCACGTGGCTATCATGCACTGCTCACGTGGCTGATCATGCATGATCACGCAGCTACCATGTACTGGTCACATGACTGATCATGCACTGATCACGTGACTGATCATGCAGTGATCACGTGGCTATCATGCACTACTCACGTGGCTGATCATGCAATGATCATGTAGCTACCATGTACAGGTCACGTGAATGATCATACACCCATCAGGTGACTGATCATGCACTGATCACGTGGCTATCATGCACTGATCACGAGACTGATCATGCACTGATCACGTCTATATCATGCACTGATCACATGACTGCCCATGCACTGATCACGTGGATGATCATACACTAATCATGTGACAGATCATGCACTGATCACGTGGCTGATCATGCACTGATACCGTGACTGAGCATGGACTGATCACATGACTATCATGTAGTGATCACGTGACTTAATGGCGCTGATCATGTGACTGATCATGCGCTGATCATGTTTGCTATCATACACTGATCATGTGCCTCTGGAGGCAATAAACAAAGAGCTGAGTAGGCGCGAATCAAACAGTCAGCAGGCAATAATCATGGAACTCAGGTGTGAGGAATCATGCTGCTCAGCTGGCAATAATCAAGCAGCTGAGCAGGCAGGAATTACGCAGCACAGCTGGCAATTGTCAAGCAGATGACAGGCAGGAATCGTGCAGCTCAGCTGGCAATTGTCAAGCAGATGAGCAGACAGTAATCACGCAGCTCAGCAGGCCCAGATCACGTGACTGAGCATGCACTGTTCACGTGGCTGATCACACACTGATCACGTGATGATCATGCACTGATCACTTGGATATCATGCACTGATCACGTGGCTGATCATACACTGTTCACGTGTCTGACCATGCACTGATCACGTGGCTGATCATACACTGCTCACGTAACTGATCATGCACTGATCGCGTGGCTATCATGCACTGATCGCGTGGCTGAACATGCACTGTTCACGTGGCTGATCACACACCTGTCGCGTGACATATCATGCACTGATCACGTGGCACTCATGCACTGATCACGTGGCTGATCATACTCTGCTCACGTAACTCATGCACACATCACGTGGCTATCATGCACTGCTCACGTGGCTCGTCATGGAATGATCACGTAGCAACCATATACTGATCACGTGACTGATCATGCACAGATCACGTAAATGATCATGCACTGTTCACGTGACTGATCATGTACTGATCACGTGACTGATCATGCACTGATCACGTGGCTGTCATGCACATGCGATCACGCAGCAACCATGTACTGGTCACGTGACTGATCATGCACTGATCACGTAATGATCCTGCACTGATCACGTGGCTCATCATGCACTGATCACGTGGCTGATCACACATGTATCACGTGACTGATCATGCACTGATCACGTGGCTCTCATGCACTGATCACGTGGCTGATCATGCACTGATCACGTGGATATCATGCACTGATCACGTGGCTGATCACACATATCACGTGACTGATCATGCACTGATCACGTGGCTATCATGCACTGATCACGTGGCTGATCATGCACTGATCACGTAGCTACCATGTACTGGTCACGTGACTGATCATGCACTGATCACGTGATTGATCATGCACTGATCACGTGGCTGTCATGCACTGATCACGTGGCTGATCATGCACTGATCACGATCATGCACTGATCACGTGACTGATCATGCACTGATCACGTGACTATCATGCACTGATCACGTGGCTGATCATGCACTGATCACGTGACTGATCATGCACTGATCACGTGGCTGATCATGCACTGATCACGTGACTGATCATGCACTGATCACGTGGCTGATCATGCACTGATCGCGTGGCTATCATGCACTGATCACGTGGCTGATCATGCAATGATCACGTGCTACCATGTACTGATCACGTGACTGATCATGCACTGATCACGTGACTGATCATGCACTGATCACGTGGCTATCATGCACTGATCACGTGGCTGATCATGCACTGATCACGTGGCTGATCACACTGTCACGTGACTATCATGCACTGATCGCGTGGCACTCATGCACTGATCACGTGGCTGATCATACACTGATCACATGATCATGCACACATCACGTGGCTATCATGCACTGATCACGTGGCTGTCATGCAATGATCACGTAGCTATCATATACTGATCACGTGACTGATCATGCACTGATCACGTGAATGATCATGCACTGATCACGTGACTGATCATGCACTGATCACGTGACTGATCATGCACTGATCACGTGGCTATCATGCACTGATCACGTGGCTGATCATGCACTGATCACGTGGCTATCATGCACTGATCACGTGACTGATCATGCACTGATCACGTGGCTGATCATGCACTGATCACGTGGCTGATCATGCACTGATCACGTGACTGATCATGCACTGATCACGTGGCTGATCATGCACTGATCACGTGGCTATCATGCACTGATCACGTGGCTGATCATGCACTGATCACGTAGCTATCATGTACTGATCACGTGACTGATCATGCACTGATCACGTGGCTGATCATGCACTGATCACGTGGCTGATCATGCACTGATCACGTGGCTGATCATGCACTGATCACGTGACTGATCATGCACTGATCACGTGACTGATCATGCACTGATCACGTGGCTATCATGCACTGATCACGTGGCTGATCATGCACTGATCACGTGCCTGATCATGCACTGATCACGTGGCTGATCATGCACTGATCACGTGACTGATCATGCACTGATCACGTGGCTATCATGCACTGATCACGTGGCTGATCATGCACTGATCACGTAGCTATCATGCACTGATCACGTGACTGATCATGCACTGATCACGTAACTGATCATGCACTGATCACGTGACTGATCATGCACTGATCACGTGACTGATCATGCACTGATCACGTGGCTATCATGCACTGCTCACGTGGCTGATCATGCACTGATCACGTAGCTACCATGCACTGATCACGTGACTGATCATGCACTGATCACGTGATTGATCATGCACTGATCACGTGGCTGATCATGCACTGATCACGTGGCTGATCATGCACTGATCACGTGACTGATCATGCACTGATCACGTGGCTGATCATGCACTGATCACGTGGCTATCATGCACTGATCACGTGGCTGATCATGCACTGATCACGTGGCTATCATGCACTGATCACGTGACTGATCATGCACTGATCACGTTGATCATGCACTGATCACGTGGCTGATCATGCACTGATCACGTGGCTGATCATGCACTGATCACGTAACTGATCATGCACTGATCACGTGGCTATCATGCACTGATCACGTGGCTGATCATGCACTGATCACGTGGCTGTCATGCTGATCACGTGGCTGATCATGCACTGATCACGTGTGATCATGCACTGATCACGTGGCTGATCATGCACTGATCACGTGGCTATCATGCACTGATCACGTGGCTGATCATGCATGATCACGTAGCTATCATGCACTGATCACGTGACTGATCATGCACTGATCACGTGACTGATCATGCACTGATCACGTGGCTGATCATGCACTGATCACGTGGCTGATCATACACTGATCACGTGGCATGCACATCACGTGACTGATCATGCACTGATCACGTGGCTATCATGCACTGATCACGTGGCTGATCATACACTGATCACGTGACTGATCATGCACTGATCACGTGGCTGATCATGCACTGATCACGTGACTGATCATGCACTGATCACGTGACTGATCATGCACTGATCACGTGGCTATCATGCACTGCTCACGTGGCTGTCATGGAATGATCACGTAGCAACCATATACTGGTCACGTGACTGATCATGCACTGATCACGTAAATGATCATGCACTGATCACGTGACTGATCATGCACTGATCACGTGACTGATCATGCACTGATCACGTGGCTATCATGCACTGCTCACGTGGCTGATCATGCAATCGATCACGTAGCAACCATATACTGGTCACGTGACTGATCATGCACTGATCACGTAATTGATCATGCACTGATCACGTGGCTGATCATGCACTGATCACGTGGCTGATCACACATGATCACGTGACTGATCATGCACTGATCACGCTATCATGCACTGATCACGTGGCTGTCATGCACTGATCACGTGGCTATCATGCACTGATCACGTGGCTGATCATGCACTGATCACGTGACTGATCATGCACTGATCACGTGGCTATCATGCACTGATCACGTGGCTATCATGCACTGCTCACGTGGCTGATCATGCCATGATCACGCAGCTACCATGTACTGGTCACATGACTGATCATGCACTGATCACGTGACTGATCATGCAGTGATCACGTGGCTATCATGCACTACTCACGTGGCTGATCATGCAATGATCATGTAGCTACCATGTACTGGTCACGTGAATGATCATGCACCGATCAGGTGACTGATCATGCACTGATCACGTGGCTATCATGCACTGATCACGAGACTGATCATGCACTGTTCACGTGTATATCATGCACTGATCACATGACTGATCATGCACTGATCACGTGGTGATCATGCACTGATCACGTGACTGATCATGCACTGATCACCGTGGCTGATCATGCACTGATCACGTGGCTATCATGCACTGATCACGTGGCTGATCATGCATGATCACGTGACTATCATGTACTGATCACGTGACTGATCATGCACTGATCACGTGACTGATCATGCACTGATCACGTGGCTATCATGCACTAATCACGTGGCTGATCATGCACTGATCACGTAGCTATCATGTACTGATCACGTGACTGATCATGCACTGATCAGGTGACTGATCATGCACTGATCACGTGGCTGTCATGCACTGATCACGTGGCTATCGTGCACTGATCACGTGGCTGATCATGCACTATCACGAACTGATCATGCACTGATCACGTGACTGAGCATGCACTGATCACGTGGCTGATCATGCACTGATCACGTGGCTGATCATGCACTGATCACGTGACTGATCATGCACTGATCACGTGGCTGATCATGCACTGATCACGTGGCTATCATGCACTGATCACGTGGCTGATCATGCATGATCACGTAGCTATCATGCACTGATCACGTGACTGATCATGCACTGATCACGTGACTGATCATGCACTGATCACGTGGCTGATCATGCACTGATCACGTGGCTGATCATGCACTGATCACGTGGATATCATGCACTGATCACGTGGCTGATCATACACTATCACATGACTGATCATGCACTGATCACGTGGCTATCATGCACTGATCACGTGGCTATCATGCACTGATCACGTGGCTGATCATGCACTGATCACGCTATCATGTACTGATCACGTGACTGATCATGCACTGATCACGTAATTGATCATGCACTGATCACGTGGCTGATCATGCACTGATCACGTGGCTGATCATGCACTGATCACGTGACTGATCATGCACTGATCACGTGACTGATCATGCACTGATCACGTGGCTATCATGCACTGATCACGTGGCTGACATACACTGATCACGTGCCTGATCATGCACTGATCACGTGGCTGATCATGCACTGATCACGTGACTGATCATGCACTGATCACGTGTCTGATCATGCACTGATCACGTGGCTATCATGCACTGCTCACGTGGCTGATCATGCATGATCACGCAGCTACCATGTACTGGTCACATGACTGATCATGCACTGATCACGTGACTGATCATGCAGTGATCACGTGGCTATCATGCACTACTCACGTGGCTGATCATGCAATGATCATGTAGCTACCATGTACAGGTCACGTGAATGATCATACACCCATCAGGTGACTGATCATGCACTGATCACGTGGCTATCATGCACTGATCACGAGACTGATCATGCACTGATCACGTCTATATCATGCACTGATCACATGACTGCCATGCACTGATCACGTGGATGATCATACACTAATCATGTGACAGATCATGCACTGATCACGTGGCTGATCATGCACTGATACCGTGACTGAGCATGGACTGATCGCATGACTATCATGTAGTGATCACGTGACTTAATGGCGCTGATCATGTGACTGATCATGCGCTGATCATGTTTGCTATCATACACTGATCATGTGCCTCTGGAGGCAATAAACAAAGAGCTGAGTAGGCACGAATCAAACAGTCAGCAGGCAATAATCATGGAACTCAGCTGTGAGGAATCATGCTGCTCAGCTGGCAATAATCAAGCAGCTGAGCAGGCAGGAATTACGCAGCACAGCTGGCAATTGTCAAGCAGATGACAGGCAGGAATCGTGCAGCTCAGCTGGCAATTGTCAAGCAGATGAGCAGACAGTAATCACGCAGCTCAGCGGGCCCAGATCACGTGACTGAGCATGCACTGTTCACGTGGCTGATCATGCACTGATCACGTGATGATCATGCACTGATCACTTGGATATCATGCACTGATCACGTGGCTGATCATACACTGTTCACGTGTCTGACCATGCACTGATCACGTGGCTGATCATACACTGCTCACGTAACTGATCATGCACTGATCACGTGGCTATCATGCACTGATCACGTGGCTGAACATGCACTGTTCACGTGGCTGATCACACACCTGTCACGTGACATATCATGCACTGATCACGTGGCACTCATGCACTGATCACGTGGCTGATCATACTCTGCTCACGTAACTCATGCACATCACGTGGCTATCATGCACTGCTCACGTGGCTGTCATGGAATGATCACGTAGCAACCATATACTGGTCACGTGACTGATCATGCAAAGATCACGTAAATGATCATGCACTGTTCACGTGACTGATCATGTACTGATCACGTGACTGATCATGCACTGATCACGTGGCTATCATGCTCTGCTCACGTGGCTGATCATGCACTGATCACGTGGATATCATGCACTGATCACGTGGCTGATCATGCACTGATCACATGACTGATCATGCACTGATCACGTGGCTATCATGCACTGATCACGTGGCTGATCATGCACTGATCACGTGGCTGATCAGGCAATGATCACGTGGCTACCATGTACTGGTCACGTGACTGATCATGCACTGATCACGTGACTGATCATGCACTGATCATGTGGCTGATCATGCACTGATCACGTGGCTGATCATACACTGATCACATGACTGATCATGCACTGATCACGTGACTGATCATGCACTGATCACGTAGCTATCATGCACTGATCACTTGGCTGATCATGCACTGATCACGTGGCTATCATGCACTGATCACGTGACTGATCATGCAGTGATCACGTAACTGATCATGCACTGATCATGTGGCTGATCATGCACTGATCACGTGGCTGATCATGCACTGATCACGTGGCTGATCATGCACTGATCACGTGCCTGATCATGCACTGATCACGTGGCTGATCATGCACTGATCACGTGACTGATCATGCACTGATCACGTGTCTGATCATGCACTGATCACGTGGCTATCATGCACTGCTCACGTGGCTGATCATGCATGATCACGCAGCTACCATGTACTGGTCACATGACTGATCATGCACTGATCACGTGACTGATCATGCACTGATCACGTGGCTATCATGCACTACTCACGTGGCTGATCATGCAATGATCATGTAGCTACCATGTACAGGTCACGTGAATGATCATACACCCATCAGGTGACTGATCATGCACTGATCACGTGGCTATCATGCACTGATCACGAGACTGATCATGCACTGATCACGTCTCATGCACTGATCACATGACTGCCCGTGCACTGATCGCGTGGATGATCATACTAATCTTGTGACAGATCATGCACTGATCACGTGGCTGATCATGCACTGATACCGTGACTGAGCATGGACTGATCACATGACTATCATGTAGTGATCACGTGACTTAATGGCGCTGATCATGTGACTGATCATGCGCTGATCATGTTTGCTATCATACACTGATCATGTGCCTCTGGAGGCAATAAACAAAGAGCTGAGTAGGCACGAATCAAACAGTCAGCAGGCAATAATCATGGAACTCAGGTGTGAGGAATCATGCTGCTCAGCTGGCAATAATCAAGCAGCTGAGCAGGCAGGAATTACGCAGCACAGCTGGCAATTGTCAAGCAGATGACAGGCAGGAATCGTGCAGCTCAGCTGGCAATTGTCAAGCAGATGAGCAGACAGTAATCACGCAGCTCAGCAGGCCCAGATCACGTGACTGAGCATGCACTGTTCACGTGGCTGATCATACACTGATCGCGTGATGATCATGCACTGATCACTTGGATATCATGCACTGATCACGTGGCTGATCATGCACTGTTCACGTGTCTGACCATGCACTGATCACGTGGCTGATCATACACTGCTCACGTAACTGATCATGCACTGATCACGTGGCTATCATGCACTGATCACGTGGCTGAACATGCACTGTTCACGTGGCTGATCACACACCTGTCACGTGACATATCATGCACTGATCACGTGGCACTCATGCACTGATCACGTGGCTGATCATACTCTGCTCACGTAACTCATGCACACATCACGTGGCTATCATGCACTGCTCACGTGGCTCGTCATGGAATGATCACGTAGCAACCATATACTGGCACGTGACTGATCATGCAAAGATCACGTAAATGATCATGCACTGTTCACGTGACTGATCATGTACTGATCACGTGACTGATCATGCACTGACCACGTGGCTATCATGCTCTGCTCACGTGGCTGATCATGCACGATCACGTAGCAACCATGTACTGGTCACGTGACTGATCATGCACTGATCACGTAATTGATCCTGCACTGATCATGGCTCATCATGCACTGATCACGTGGCTGATCACACACTGTATCGTGACTGATCATGCACTGATCCCGTGGCTCTCATGCACTGATCACGTGGCTGTCATGCACTGATCACGTGGATATCATGCACTGATCACGTGGCTGATCACCACGTATCAGTGGCTGATCATGCACTGATCACGTGGCTATCATGCACTGATCACGTGGCTATCATGCACTGATCACGTGGCTGATCATGCAATGATCACGTAGCTACCATGTACTGGTCACGTGACTGATCATGCACTGATCACGTGATTGATCATGCACTGATCATGTGGCTGATCATGCACTGATCACGTGGCTGATCATACACTGATCACGTAACTGATCATGCACTGATCACGTGACTGATCATGCTGATCACGTGGCTGATCATGCACTGATCACGTGGCTGATCATGCACTGATCACGTGACTGATCATGCACTGATCACGTATACGATCATGCACTGATCACGTGGCTATCATGCACTGATCACGTGGCTGATCATGCATGATCAAGCTACCATGTACTGATCACATGACTGATCATGCACTGATCACGTGACTGATCATGCACTGATCACGTGGCTATCATGCACTATCACGTGGCTGATCATGCAATGATCATGTAGCTACCATGTACAGGTCACGTGAATGATCATGCACCCATCAGGTGACTGATCATGCACTGATCACGTGGCTATCATGCACTGATCACGAGACTGATCATGCACTGATCACGTCTATCATGCACTGATCACATGACTGCCCATGCACTGATCGCGTGGATGATCATACACTGATCTTGTGACAGATCATGCACTGATCACGTGGCTGATCATGCACTGATCACGTGACTGAGCATGCACTGATCACATGGCTGATCATACACTGATCACGTGATGATCATGCACTGATCACGTGGATATCATGCACTGATCACGTGGCTGATCATACACTGATCACGTGTCTGACCATGCACTGATCCTGTGACTGATCATGCACTGCTCACGTAACTGATCATGCACTGATCACGTGGCTATCATGCACTGATCACGTGGCTGAACATGCACTGTTCACGTGGCTGATCACACACCTGTCACGTGACATATCATGCACTGATCACGTGGCACTCATGCACTGATCACGTGGCTGATCACTCTGCTCACGTGCTCATGCACACATCACGTAGCTATCATGCACTGCTCACGTGGCTCGTCATCAGAATGATCACGTGGCAACCATATACTGGTAACGTGACTGATCATGCACTGATCACGTAAATGATCATGCACTGATCACGTGACTGATCATGCACTGATCACGTGGCTGATCATGCTCTGCTCACGTGGCTGATCATGCACTGATCACGTGGCAACCATGTACTGGTCACGTGACTGATCATGCACTGATCACGTAATTGATCCTGCACTGATCACGTGGCTGATCATGCACTGATCACGTGGCTGATCACACATGTATCACGTGACTGATCATGCACTGATCGCGTGGCTATCATGCACTGATCACGTGGCTGTCATGCACTGATCACGTGGCTATCATGCACTGATCACGTGGCTGATCACATGCTATCACATGACTGATCATGCACTGATCACGTGGCTATCATGCACTGATCACGTGGCTGATCATGCAATGATCACGTGGCTACCATGTACTGGTCACGTGACTGATCATGCACTGATCACGTAATTGATCATGCACTGATCACGTGGCTGATCATGCACTGATCACGTGGCTGATCATACTGATCACATAACTGATCATGCACTGATCACGTGACTGATCATGCACTGATCACGTGGCTATCATGCACTGATCACTTGTGGACATACGCTGATCACGTGCCTGATCATGCACTGATCACGTGGCTGATCATGCACTGATCACGTGGCTGATCATACTGATCACGTGACTGATCATGCACTGATCGCGTGGCTATCATGCACTGCTCACGTGGCTGATCATGCATGATCAGCAGCTACCATGTACTGGTCACGTGACTGATCATGCACTGATCACGTAACTGATCATGCACTGATCACGTGGCTATCATGCACTGATCACGTGGCTGATCATGCACTGATCACGTGACTGATCACACTGATCACGTGACTGATCATGCACTGATCACGTGCTCATGCACTGATCACGTGGCTGATCATACACTGTTCCGCGTAACTCATCATCCACGTGCTTCATGCACTGATCACATGGCTGTCATGCTGATCACGTGGCTATCGCATACACTGATCACGTGACTGATCATGCACTGATCACGTGGCTGATCATGCACTGATCACGTGACTGATCATGCACTGATCACGTGGCTGATCATGCACTGATCCAGTGGCTATCATGCACTGCTCACGTGGCTGATCATGCAATGATCACGTAGCTACCATGTACTGTCACGTGACTGATCATACACTGATCACGAAATTGATCCTGCACTGATCACGTGGCTGATCATGCACTGATCACGTGGCTGATCATGCACTGATCACGTGACTGATCATGTACTGATCGCGTGACTGATCATGCACTGTTCACGTGGCTATCATGCACTGATCACGTAGCTATCATGCACTGATCACGTGGCTGATCATGCACTGATCACGTAACTGATCATGCACTGATCACGTGGCTGATCATGCACTGATCACGTGGCTGATCATGCACTGATCACGCAGCTATCATGCACTGATCACGTGACTGATCATGCACTGATCACATGACTGATCATGCACTGATCACTTGGCTGTCATACACTATCGCGTGACTGATCATGCACTGATCACGTAACCGATCATGCACTGATCACGTGGCTGATCATGCACTGATCACGTGGCTGATCATGCACTGATCACGTGCTGACCATACACTGGTCAAGTGACTGATCATGCACTGATCACGTGGCTGATCATGCACTGATCACGTGGCTGATCATGCACTGATCACGTGACTGATCATGCACTGATCACGTGGCTATCATGCACTGATCACGTGGCTGATCATGCACTGATCACGCAGCTGATCATGCACTGATCACGTGACTGATCATGCACTGATCACGTGACTGATCATGCACTGATCACGTGGCTGATCATGCACTGATCACGTGGCTATCATGCACTGATCACGTGGCTGATCATGCACTGATCATGTGGCTGATCATGCACTGATCACGTGACTGATCATGCACTGATCACGTGGCTGATCATGCACTGATCACGTGGCTGATCATGCACTGATCACGTGGCTGATCATGCACTGATCACGTAACTGATCATGCACTGATCACGTGACTGATCATGCACTGATCACGTGGCTATCATGCACTGATCACGTGGCTGATCATGCACTGATCACGTGGCTGATCATGCACTGATCACATGACTGATCATGCACTGATCACGTGCTGATCATGCACTGATCACGTGGCTGATCATGCACTGATCACGTGGCTGATCATGCACTGATCACGTGCCTGATCATGCACTGATCACGTGGCTATCATGCACTGATCACGTGGCTGATCATGCACTGATCACGTGACTGATCATGCACTGATCACGTGGCTGATCATGCACTGATCACGTGGCTGATCATGCACTGATCACGTGCTCCATGCACTTATCACGTGACTGATCATGCACTGATCACGTGACTGATCATGCAGTGATCACGTGGCTATCATGCACTACTCACGTGGCTGAACATGCAATGATCATGTAGCTACCATGTACAGGTCACGTGAATGATCATACACCCATCAGGTGACTGATCATGCACTGATCACGTGGCTATCATGCACTGATCACGAGACTGATCATGCACTGATCACGTCTATATCATGCACTGATCACATGACTGCCCATGCACTGATCACGTGGATGATCATGCACTAATCATGTGACAGATCATGCACTGATCACGTGGCTGATCATGCACTGATACCGTGACTGAGCATGGACTGATCACATGACTATCATGTAGTGATCACGTGACTTAATGGCGCTGATCATGTGACTGATCATGCGCTGATCATGTTTGCTATCATACACTGATCATGTGCCTCTGGAGGCAATAAACAAAGAGCTGAGTAGGCACGAATCAAACAGTCAGCAGGCAATAATCATGGAACTCAGGTGTGAGGAATCATGCTGCTCAGCTGGCAATAATCAAGCAGCTGAGCAGGCAGGAATTACGCAGCACAGCTGGCAATTGTCAAGCAGATGACAGGCAGGAATCGTGCAGCTCAGCTGGCAATTGTCAAGCAGATGAGCAGACAGTAATCACGCAGCTCAGCAGGCCCAGATCGCGTGACTGAGCATGCACTGTTCACGTGGCTGATCATACACTGATCGCGTGATGATCATGCACTGATCACTTGGATATCATGCACTGATCACGTGGCTGATCATTCACTGTTCACGTGTCTGACCATGCACTGATCACGTGGCTGATCATACACTGCTCACGTAACTGATCATGCACTGATCACGTGGCTATCATGCACTGATCGCGTGGCTGAACATGCACTGTTCGCGTGGCTGATCACACACCTGTCACGTGACATATCATGCACTGATCACGTGGCACTCATGCACTGATCACGTGGCTGATCATACTCTGCTCACGTAACTGATCATGCACACATCACGTGGCTATCATGCACTGCTCACGTGGCTGTCATGGAATGATCACGTAGCAACCATATACTGGTCACGTGACTGATCATGCAAAGATCAAGTAAATGATCATGCACTGTTCACGTGACTGATCATGTACTGATCACGTGACTGATCATGCACTGATCACGTGGCTATCATGCTCTGCTCACGTGGCTGATCATGCACTGATCACGTGGCTACCATACTGATCACGTGACTGATCATGCCCTGATCACATGGCTGATCATGCACTGATCACGTGGCTGATCATGCACTGATCACGTGGCTGATCATGCACTGATCACGTGACTGATCATGCAATGATCACGCAGCTACCATGCACTGATCACATGACTGATCATGCACTGATCATAATTGATCATGCACTGATCACTTGGCTTATCATGCGTTGATCATGTGACTGATCATGTGCTGATCATGTTGGTATCACACACTGATCATGTGCCTCTGGAGGCAATGAACAAAGAGCTGAGTAGGCAGGAATCAGTCAGCAGGCTATAATCATGGAACTCAGCCTGAGAAATCATGCTGCTCAGCTGGCAATAATCAAGTAGATGAGCAGGCAGGAATTACGCAGCACAGGTAACAATTGTCAAGGAGATGACAGGCAGAATCGTGCAGCTCAGCTGGAAATTGTCAAGCAGATGAGCAGACAGTAATCACGCAGCTCAGCAGGCCTGATCACGTGACTGAGCATGCACTGTTCACGTGGCTGATCACACACTGATCACGTGATTGATCATACACTGATCATGTGACTGATCATGCACTGATCACGTGGCTATCATGCACTGATCACGTGGCTGATCATACACTCATCACGGACTGATCATGCACTTATCACGTGGCTATCATGCATTGATACATGGCTGAACATGCACTGATCACGTGGATGATCATACACTGATCACTGACTGACCATGCACTGGTCACGTGACTGATCATGCACTGATCACGTGGCTGATCATGCACTGATCACGTGGCTATCATGCACTGCTCACGTGGCTGATCATGCAATGATCACGTAGCTACCATGTACTGGTCACGTGACTGATCATGCACTGATCACGTACATCATGCACTGATCACGTGGCTGATCATGCACTGATCACGTGGCTGATCATGCACTGATCACGTGACTGATCATGCACTGATCATGTGATTGATCATGCACTGATCACGTGGCTGATCATGCACTGATCACGTGGCTGATCATGCACTGATCACGTGACTGATCATGCACTGATCACGTGGCTGATCATGCACCGATCGCGTGACTGATCATGCACTGATCACTCTGATCATGCACTGATCGCGTGGCTATCATGCACTGCTCACGTGGCTGATCATGCATGATCACGCTTCCATGTACTGGTCACGTGACTGATCATGCACTGATCACGTGACTGATCATGCACTGATCACGTGGCTATCATGCACTGCTCACGTGGCTGATCATGCAATGATCACGTAGCTACCATGTACAGGTCACGTGAATGATCATACACCCATCAGGTGACTGATCATGCACTGATCACGTGGCTATCATGCACTGATCACGTGACTGATCATGCACTGATCACGTCTATATCATGCACTGATCACATGACTGATCATGCACTGATCACGTGGCTGATCATGCGCTGATCATGTGACAGATCATGCACTGATCACGTGGCTGATCATGCACTGATACCGTGACTGAGCATGGACTGATCACATGACTATCATGTATTGATCACGTGACTTAATGGCGCTGATCATGTGACTGATCATGCGCTGATCATGTTTGGTATCACACACTGATCATGTGCCTCTGGAGGCAATGAACAAAGAGCTGAGTAGGCACGAATCAAACAGTCAGCAGGCTATAATCATGGAACTCAGCTCTGAGGAATCATGCTGCTCAGCTGGCAATAATCAAGCAGCTGAGCAGGCAGGAATTACGCAGCATAGCTGGCAATTGTCAAGCAGATGACAGGCAGGAATCGTGCAGCTCAGCTGGCAATTGTCAAGCAGATGAGCAGACAGTAATCACGCAGCTCAGCAGGCCCTGATCACGTGACTGAGCATGCACTGTTCACGTGGCTGATCATACACTGATCGCGTGACTGATCATGCACTGATCACGGCTATCATGCACTGATCACGTGGCTGATCATGCACTGATCACGTGTCTGATCATGCACTGATCACGTGGCTGATCATGCACTGCTCACGTAACTGATCATGCACTGATCACGTGGCTATCATGCACTGATCGCGTGACTGATCATGCACTGATCACGTGGCTATCATGTACTGGTCATGTGGCTGATCATGCACTGATCACGTGCTGATCATGCACTGATCACGTGACTGATCATGCACTGATCACGTGACTGATCATGCACTGATCACGTGGCTATCATGCACTGATCACGTGGCTGATCATACACTGATCACGTGCCTGGTCATGCACTGGTCACATGACTGATCATGCACTGATCACGTGACTGATCATGCACTGATCACGTGGCTATCATGCACTGCTCACGTGGCTGATCATGCAATGATCATGTAGCTACTGCATGCGGTCACGTGGCTGATCATACACCCATCAGGTGACTGATCATGCACTGATCATGGCTGATCATGCACTGATCACGTCTGGTCATGCACTGATCACGTGACTGATGCACTGATCACGTGGCTATCATACACTGATCACGTGGCTGATCATGCACTGATCACGTGGCTGATCATGCACTGATACTGTGACTGAGCATGGACTGATCACGTGACTATCATGTAGTGATCACGTGACAATGGCGCTGATCATGTGACTGATCATGCGCTGATCATGTTTGCTATCATACACTGATCATGTGCCTCTGGAGGCAATAAACAAAGAGCTGAGTAGGCACGAATCAAACAGTCAGCAGGCAATAATCATGGAACTCAGGTGTGAGGAATCATGCTGCTCAGCTGGCAATAATCAAGCAGCTGAGCAGGCAGGAATTACGCAGCACAGCTGGCAATTGTCAAGCAGATGACAGGCAGGAATCGTGCAGCTCAGCTGGCAATTGTCAAGCAGATGAGCAGACAGTAATCACGCAGCTCAGCAGGCCCAGATCACGTGACTGAGCATGCACTGTTCACGTGGCTGATCATACACTGATCACGTGATCATCATGCACTGATCACGTGGCTATCATGCACTGATCACGTGGCTGAACATGCACTGATCACGTGGCTGATCATACACTGATCAGTGACTGATCATGCACTGATCACGTGGCTATCATGCACTGATCACGTGGCTGATCATGCACTGATCACGTGGCTGGTCATGCACATCACGTGGCTATCATGCACTGATCCATGGCTGATCATGCACTGATCACGTGGCTGATCATACTCTGCTCACGTGACTGATCATACAGATCACGTGGCTATCATGCACTGCTCACGTGGCTGATCATGCAATGATCACGTGTAACCATGCATGCTGCACTGACTGATCATGCACTGATCACGTGAATCATCATGCACTGATCACGTGGCTGATCATGCTATCACGTGACTGATCATGCGATCACGTGGCTGATCATGCGCTGATCACGTGGCTATCATGCACTGATCACGTGGCTGATCATGCAATGATCACGTGGCTACCATGTACTGGTCACGTGACTGATCATGCACTGATCACGTAATTGATCCTGCACTGATCACGTGTATCATGCACTGATCACGTGGCTGATCATACGTATCACGTGACTGATCATGCACTGATCACGTGGCTACTCATGCACTGATCACGTGGCTATCCTGCACTGATCACGTGGATATCATGCACTGATCACGTGGCTGATGCACGTGATCGTGACTGATCATGCACTGATCACGTGGCTGATCATGCACTGATCACGTGGCTGATCATGCACTGATCACGTGGCTGATCATGCACTGATCACGTGGCTGATCATGCAGATCACGTAGCTACCATGTACTGATCACGTGACTGATCATGCACTGATCGCGTGACTGATCATGCACTGATCACGTGGCTGATCATGCACTGATCACGTAGACTGATCATGCACTGATCACGTGGCTGATCATGCACTGATCACGTGGCTATCATGCACTGATCACGTGGCTGATCATGCACTGATCACGCATGCACTATCATGCACTGATCACGTGACTGATCATGCACTGATCGCGTGACTGATCATGCACTGATCACGTGACTTATCATGCGCTGATCATGTGACTGATCATGCGCTGATCATGTTGGCTATCATACACTGATCATGCCTCTGGAGGCAATAAACAAAGAGCTGAGTAGGCACGAATCAGTCAGCAGGCTATAATCATGGAACTCAGCTGTGACAATCATGCTGCTCAGCTGGCAATAATCAAGCAGCTGAGCAGGCAGGAATTACGCAGCACAGCTGGCAATTGTCAAGCAGATGACAGGCAGGAATCGTGCAGCTCAGCTGGCAATTATCAAGCAGATGAGCAGACAGTAATCACGCGGCTCAGCAGGCCCTGATCACGTGACTGAGCATGCACTGTTCACGTGGCTGATCACACTGATCACGTGACTGATCATGCACTGATCACGTGACTGATCATGCACTGATCACGTGGCTGATCATGCACTGCTCACGTAACTGATCATGCACTGATCACGCTGATCATGCACTGATCACGTGGCTGATCATGCACTGATCACGTGGCTGATCATGCACTGATCACGTGACATGCACTGATCACGTGGCTGATCATGCACTGATCACGTGACTGATCATGCACTGATCACGTGGCTGATCATGCACTGATCACGTGCTGATCATGCACTGATCACGTGACTGATCATGCACTGATCACGTGGCTATCATGCACTGATCACGTGGCTGATCATGCACTGATCACGTAGCTGATCATGCACTGATCACGTGACTGATCATGCACAGATCACGTGACTGATCATGCACTGATCACGTGGCTGATCATGCACTGATCACGTGGCTGATCATGCACTGATCACGTGGCTGATCATGCACTGGTCACGTGACTATCATGCACTGATCACGTGACTGATCATGCACTGATCACGTGGCTGATCATGCACTGATCACGTGGCTGATCATACACTGATCACGTGGCTGATCATGCACTGATCCCGTGACTATCATGCACTGCTCACGTGGCTGATCATGCAATGATCACGCGGCTACCATGTACTGGTCACATGGCTGATCATGCACTGATCACATGATTGATCATGCACTGATCACCTGGCTTATCATGCATTGATCATGGCTGATCATGCGCTGATCATGTTTGGTATCACACACTGATCATGTGCCTCTGGAGCATGAACATAGAGCTGAGTAGGCAGGAATCAGTCAGCAGGCTATAATCATGGAACTCAGCTCTGAAATCATGCTGCTCAGCTGGCAATAATCAAGTAGATGAGCAGGCAGAATTCGCAGCACAGGTGGCAGTTATCAAGGAGATGACAGGCAGAATCGTGCAGCTCAGCTGGAAATTGTCAAGCAGATGAGCAGACAGTAATCACTCAGCTCAACAGGCCCTGATCACGTGACTGAGCATGCACTGTTCACGTGACTGATCACACGTGTCACGTGACTGATCATGCACTGATCACGTGGCTGATCATGCACTGATCACGTGACTGATCATGCACTGATCACGTGGCTCATCATGCACTGATCACGTGGCTGATCATGCACTGATCACGTGACTGATCATGCACTGATCACGTAGCTATCATGCACTGATCACGTGGCTCATCATGCACTGATCACGTGGATGATCATGCACTGATCACGTGCTATCATGCACTGATCACATGACTGATCATGCACTGATCACGTGGCTGATCATGCACTGATCACGTGACTGATCATGCACTGATCACGTGACTGATCATGCACTGATCGTGGCTGATCATGCACTGATCACGTGCCGATCATGCACTGATCACGTGGCTGATCATGCACTGATCACGTGACTGATCATGCACTGATCACGTGGCTATCATGCACTGATCACGTGGCTGATCATGCACTGATCACGTGGCTGATCATGCACTGATCACGTGGCTGATCATGCACTGATCACGTGGCTGATCATGCACTGATCACGTGACTGCTCATGCACTGATCACGTGGCTTATCATGCACTGATCACGTGACTGATCATGCGCTGATCACGTGATTGATCATGCACTGATCACGTGGCTGATCATGCAATGATCACGTGGCTATCATGCACTGATCACCTGGCTATCATGCACTGATCACGTGACTGATCAGGCACTGATCATGTGACTGATCATGCACTGATCACGTGGCTGATCATGCACTGATCACGTGACTGATCATGCACTGATCACGTGGCTATCATGCACTGATCACGTGGCTGATCATGCACTGATCACGTGCTGACCATGCACTGCTCACGTAGCTGATCATGCACTGATCACGTGGCTGATCATGCACTGATCACGTGGCTGAACATACACTGATCACGTAGCTGATCATGCACTGATCACGTGACTGATCATGCACTGATCACGTGGCTGATCATGCACTGATCACGTGGCTGGTCATACACTGATCACGTGACTGGTCATGCACTGATCACGTGGCTGATCATGCACTGATCACGTGGCTGATCATGCACTGATCACGTGGCTGACCATACACTGATCACATGGCTGGTCATACACAGATCACGTGGCTGGTCATGCACTGATCACGTGGCTGATCATGCACTGATCACGTGACTGATCATGCACTCATCACGTGGCTTATCATGCACTGCTCCCGTGGCTGATCATGCAATGATCACGTGGCTGACCATGTACTGGTCACGTGCTGATCATGCACTGATCACGTGACTGATCATGCACTGATCACGTGGCTGATCATGCACTGATCACGTGGCTGATCATGCACTGATCACGTGGCTATCATGCACTGCTCGCGTGGCTGATCATGCACTGATCATGTGGCTATCATGCACTGGTCGCGTGACTGATCATGCACTGATCAAGTGACTGATCATGCACTGATCACGTGGCTGATCATGCACTGATCATGTGACTGATCATGCACTGATCACGCAGCTGATCATGCACTGATCACGTGGCTGATCATGCACTGATCACGTGGCTGATCATGCACTGATCACGTGACTGATCATGCACTGATCACGTAACTAATCATGAACTGATCACGTGGCTAGCATGCACTGATCACGTGACTGATCATGCACTGATCAATTGACTGATCATACACTGATCACGTGACTGATCATGCACTGATCGCGTGGCTATCATGCACTGATCACGTGACTGATCATGCACTGATCACGTGACTGATCATGCACTGATCACGTGGCTAATCATGCACTGCTCACGTGGCTGATCATGCAATGATCGCGTAGCTGATCATGCACTGATCACGTGACTGATCATGCACTGCTCAAATGGCTGATCATGCACTGATCACGGACTGATCATGCACTGATCGCGTGACTGGTCATGCACTGATCACGTGGCTGATCATACGCTGATCAGGTGGCTGATCATGCACTCATCATGGATCATGCACTGATCACGTGGCTGATCATGCTGATCACGTGACTGATCATGCACTGATCACGTGGCTATTATGCACTGATCACGTGGCTGATCATACACTGATCACGTGACTGATCATGCACTGATCACGTGGCTGCTCATGCACTGATCACGTGGCTGATCATGCACAGATCACGTGGCTGATCATACACTGGTCACGTGTCTGATCTTGCACTGATCACGTCTGATCATGCACTGATCACGTGGCTGATCATGCACTGATCACGTGGCTGATCATACACTGATCATGTGACAATGCAATGATCACGTGGCTATCATGCACTGCTCACGTGGCTGATCATGCAATGATCACGTGCTACCATGTACTGATCACAGGTGATCATGCACTGATCACGTGACTGATCATGCACTGATCACGTGACTATCATGCACTGATCACGTGGCTGATCATGCACTGATCACGTGACTGATCATGCACTGATCCCGTGGCTATCATGCACTGATCACGTGGCACTCATGCACTGATCACGTGGCTGATCATACACTGCTCACGTAACTGATCATGCACACATCACGTGGCTATCATGCACTGCTCACGTGGCTGTCATGGAATGATCACGTAGCTACCATATACTGGTCACGTGACTGATCATGCACTGATCACGCAAATGATCATGCACTGATCACGTGACTGATCATGCACTGATCACGTGACTGATCATGCACAGATCACGTGGCTATCATGCACTGCTCACGTGGCTGATCATGCAATGATCACGCAGCAACCATGTACTGGTCACGTGACTGATCATGCACTGATCACGTAACTGATCATGCAGTGATCACGTGGCTCATCATGCACTGATCACGTGGCTGATCACGCACTGATCGCGTGGCTGATCATGTGATCATGACTGATCATGCACCGATCACGTGGCTATCATGCACTGATCACGTGGATATCATGCACTGATCACTTGGCTGATCACACACGTATCGCGTGACTGATCATGTGCAGATCACGTGGCTATCATGCACTGATCAGTGGCTATCCTGCACTGATCATGCATGCATGTCACGTGGCTGATCACACTGATCACGTGACTGATCATGCACTGATCACGTGGCTGATCATGCACTGATCGCGTGGCTGATCATGCACTGATCACGTGGCATCATGCACTGATCACGTGACTGATCATGCACTGATCACGTGGCTATCATGTACACAGTCGCGACATCATGCACTGATCACGTGACTGATCATGCACTGATCACTGACATGATCATACACTGATCACGTCTGACTGATCATGCACTGATCACGTGACTGATCATGCACTGATCGCGTGGCTGATCATGCACTGATCACGTGGCTGATCATGCACTGCTCACGTGGCTGATCATGCAATGATCACGCAGCTACATGTACTGGTCACATGACTGATCACGTACGCACTGATCACATAATTGATCATGCACTGATCACCTACATCGCATTGATCATGTGACTGATCATGTGCTGATCATGTTTGTGTCATACACTGATCATGTGCCTCTGGAGCAATGAACATAGAGCTGAGTAGGCAGGAATCAGTCAGGCAATAATCATGGAACTCAGCTCTGAAATCATGCTGCTCAGCTGGCAATAATCAAGTAGATGAGCAGGCAGGAATTACGCAGCACAGGTGGCAATTGTCAAGGAGATGAGCAGGAATCGTGCAGCTCAGCTGGAAATTGTCAAGCAGATGAGCAGACAGTAATCACACAGCTCAGCAGGCCCTGATCACGTGACTGAGCATGCACTGTTCACGTGGCTGATCATACACTGATCACGTGACTGATCATGCACTGATCACGTGGATCATGCACTGATCACGTGGCTGATCATACTGATCACGTGACTGATCATGCACTGATCACGTGGCTGATCATGCACTGATCACGTGGCTGATCATACACTGCTCACGTGACTGATCATGCACTGATCACGTAGCTTATCATGCACTGCTACATATTCCTGGTATGATCACGTGCATGATCATGTACTGGTCACGTGACTGATCATGCACTGATCACGTGACTGATCATGCAGTGATCACGTGGCTATCATGTGATCACGTGCCTCTGGAGGCAATGAACAAGAGACTTCAGTAGTACGAATCAAACAGTCCGCTGGCAATAATCATGGAACTCAGGTGTGAGGAATCATGCTGCTCAGCTGGCAATAATCACGCAGCTGATCAGGCAGGAATTCACGCAGCACAGCTGGCAATTGTCAAGCAGATGACAGTCACTAATCATGCAGATCAGCTGGCTATTGTCATGCAGATGAGCAGACTGAATCACGTGGCTCATCATGCACTTATCACGTGACTGATCATACACTGTCACGTGGCTGATCGTACACTGATCACGTGACTGATCATGCACTGATCACGTGGATATCATGCACTGATCACGTGGCTGATCACACACTGATCGCGTGACTGACCATGCACTGATCACGTGGCTGATCATGCACTGATCAAGTGACTGATCATGCACTGATCACGTGGCTATCATGCACTGATCACGTGACTGATCATGCACACATCACGTAATTGTATGCACTGATCACGTGGCTATCATGCACTGATCACGTGGCTGATCATGCACTGATCACGTGACTGATCATGCACTGATCACGTGTATCATGCACTGATCCACAGCTACCATGCACTGATCACGTGACTGATCATGCACTGATCACGTGGCTGATCATGCACTGATCACGTGACTGATCATGCACTGATCAGGTGACTGATCATGCACTGATCACGTGGCTATCATGCACTGATCACGTGACTGATCATGCACTGATCACGTGGCTGATCATGCACTGATCACGTGGCTGATCATGCACTGATCACGTGACTGATCATGCACTGATCACGTGACTGATCATGCACTGATCACGTGGCTATCATGCACTGATCACGTGGCTGATCATGCACTGATCACGTGACTGATCATGCACTGATCACGTGACTGATCATGCACTGATCACGTGACTGATCATGCCACTGATCACGTGGCTATCATGCACTGCTCACGTGGCTGATCATGCAATGATCACGTAGCTACCATGTACTGTCACGTGACTGATCATGCACTGATCACGTGACTGATCATGCACTGATCACGTGGCTATCATGCACTGATCACGGCTGATCATGCACTGATCACGTGCCTGATCATGCACTGATCGCGTGACTGATCATGCACTGATCACGCGGTCATGCACTGATCACGTGGCTGATCATGCACTGATCACGTGGCTATCATGCACTGATCACGTGGCTGATCATGCACTGATCACGTGGCTGATCATGCACTGATACCGTGACTGAGCATGGACTGATCACATGACTATCATGTAGTGATCACGTGACTTAATGGCGCTGATCATGTGACTGATCATGCGCTGATCATGTTTGCTATCATACACTGATCATGTGCCTCTGGAGGCAATAAACAAAGAGCTGAGTAGGCACGAATCAAACAGTCAGCAGGCAATAATCATGGAACTCAGCTGTGAGGAATCATGCTGCTCAGCTGGCAATAATCAAGCAGCTGAGCAGGCAGGAATGCGCAGCACAGCTGGCAATTGTCAAGCAGATGACAGGCAGGAATCGTGCAGCTCAGCTGGCAATGTCAAGCAGATGAGCAGACAGTAATCACGCAGCTCAGCAGGCCCTGATCACGTGGCTGAGCATGCACTGTTCACGTGGCTGATCATACACTGATCACGTGATTGATCATGCACTGATCACGTGGATATCATGCACTGATCACGGGCTGATCATACACTGATCACGTGCTGACATGCACTGATCCACGTGACTGATCATGCACTGATCACGTGACTGATCATGCACTGATCACGTGGCTGATCATGCACTGATCACGTGGCTCATGCACTGATCACGTGGCTGATCATGCACTGATCACGTGACTATCATGCACTGATCACGTGGATGTCATGCACTGATCACGTGGCTGATCATGCACTGATCACGTGCTGATCATGCACTGATCACGTGGTGATCATGCACTGATCACGTGACTGATCATGCACTGATCACGTGGCTATCATGCACTGATCACGTGACTGATCATGCACTGATCACGTGACTGATCATGCACTGATCACGTGACTGATCATGCACTGATCACGTGACTGATCATGCACTGATCACGTGGTGATCATGCACTGATCACGTGGCTGATCATGCACTGATCACATGACTCATCATGCACTGATCACGTGGCTGATCATGCACTGATCACGTAGCACATGCACTGATCACGTGACTGATCATGCACTGATCACGTGACTGATCATGCACTGATCACGTGGCTGATCATGCACTGATCACGTGGCTGATCATGCACTGATCACGTGGCTATCATGCACTGCTCACGTGGCTGATCATGCACTGATCACGTGCTTCCATTACTGATCACGTGACTGATCATGCACTGATCACGTAATTGATCATGCACTGATCAGTGGACTGATCATGCACTGATCACGTGGCTGATCATGCACTGATCACGTGACTGATCATGCACTGATCACGTGGCTATCATGCACTGATCACGTGGCTGATCATGCACTGATCACGTGGCTGATCATGCACTGATCACGTGGCTGATCATACACTGATCACGTGACTGATCATGCACTGATCACGTGGCTGATCATGCACTGATCACGTGGCTATCATGCACTGATCACGTGGCTGACCATGCACTATCACGTGACTGATCATGCACTGATCACGTGGCTGATCATGCACTGATCACGTGGCTGATCATGCACTGATCACGTGGCTGATCATGCACTGATCACGTAGCTATCATGCACTGATCACGTGACTGATCATGCACTGATCACGTGGCTGATCATGCACTGATCACGTGGCTGATCATGCACTGATCACGTGGCTGATCATACATGATCACGTGACTGATCATGCACTGATCACGTGGCTGATCATGCACTGATCACGTGGCTATCATGCACTGATCACGTGGCTGATCATGCACTGATCACGTGGCTATCATGCACTGATCATGTGACTGATCATGCACTGATCACGTGGCTGATCATGCACTGATCACGTGGCTGATCATGCACTGATCACGTGGCTGATCATGCACTGATCACGTGACTGATCATGCACTGATCACGTGGCTGATCATGCACTGATCACGTGGCTATCATGCACTGATCACGTGGCTGACATACACTGATCACGTGCCTGATCATACTGATCACGTGACTGATCATGCACTGATCACGTGACTGATCATGCACTGATCACGTGTCTGATCATGCACTGATCACGTGGCTATCATGCACTGATCACGTGGCTGATCATGCACTGATCACGTGACAGATCATGCACTGGTCACATGACTGATCATGCACTGATCACGTGACTGATCATGCACTGATCACGTGACTATCATGCACTACTCACGTGGCTGATCATGCAATGATCATGCTACCATGTACTGGTCACGTGAATGATCATACACCCATCAGGTGACTGATCATGCACTGATCACGTGGCTATCATGCACTGATCACGAGACTGATCATGCACTGATCACGTATATCATGCACTGATCACATGACTGCCCATGCACTGATCACGTGGATGATCATACTAATCGTGACAGATCATGCACTGATCACGTGACATGAGCATGGACTGATCACATGACTATCATGTAGTGATCACGTGACTTAATGGCGCTGATCATGTGACTGATCATGCACTGATCATGTTTGCTATCATACACTGATCATGTGCCTCTGGAGGCAATAAACAAAGAGCTGAGTAGGCACGAATCAAACAGTCAGCAGGCAATAATCATGGAACTCAGGTGTGAGGAATCATGCTGCTCAGCTGGCAATAATCAAGCAGCTGAGCAGGCAGGAATTACGCAGCACAGCTGGCAATTGTCAAGCAGATGACAGGCAGGAATCGTGCAGCTCAGCTGGCAATTGTCAAGCAGATGAGCAGACAGTAATCACGCAGCTCAGCAGGCCCAGATCACGTGACTGAGCATGCACTGTTCACGTGGCTGATCATACACTGATCACGTGATGATCATGCACTGATCACTTGGATATCATGCACTGATCACGTGGCTGATCATACACTGTTCACGTGTCTGACCATGCACTGATCACGTGGCTGATCATACACTGCTCACGTAACTGATCATGCACTGATCACGTGGCTATCATGCACTGATCACGTGGCTGAACATGCACTGTTCACGTGGCTGATCACACACCTGTCACGTGACATATCATGCACTGATCACGTGGCACTCATGCACTGATCGCGTGGCTGATCATACTCTGCTCACGTAACTCATGCACACATCACGTGGCTATCATGCACTGCTCACGTGGCTCGTCATGGAATGATCACGTAGCAACCATATACTGGTCACGTGACTGATCATGCACTGATCACGTAAATGATCATGCACATTCACGTGACTGATCATGTACTGATCACGTGACTGATCATGCACTGATCACGTGGCTATCATGCACTGCTCACGTGGCTGATCATGCAACGATCACGTAGCAACCATGTACTGGTCACGTGACTGATCATGCACTGATCACGTAATTGATCATGCACTGATCACGTGGCTCATCATGCACTGATCACGTGGCTGATCACACATGTATCACGTGACTGATCATGCACTGATCACGTGGCTATCATGCACTGATCACGTGGCTGTCATGCACTGATCACGTGGATATCATGCACTGATCACGTGGCTGATCACACACGTATCACATGACTGATCATGCACTGATCACGTGGCTATCATGCACTGATCACGTGGCTGATCATGCACTGATCACGTGGCTGATCATGCACTGATCACGTAGCTATCATGCACTGATCACGTGACTGATCATGCACTGATCACGTAACTGATCATGCACTGATCACGTGGCTGATCATGCACTGATCACGTGGCTGATCACACATGATCACGTGGCTGATCATGCACTGATCGCGTGGCTGATCATGCACTGATCACGTGGCTGATCATGCACTGATCACGTGGCTGATCATGCACTGATCACGTGGCTATCATGCACTGGTCACGTGACTGATCATGCACTGATCACGTGATTGATCATGCACTGATCACGTGGCTGATCATGCACTGATCACGTGGCTGATCATGCACTGATCACGTGACTGATCATGCACTGATCACGTGACTGATCATGCACTGATCACGTGGCTATCATGCACTGATCACGTGGCTGATCATGCTGATCACGTGACTGATCATGCACTGATCACGTGGCTGATCATGCACTGATCACGTGACTGATCATGCACTGATCACGTGGCTGATCATGCACTGATCACGTGGCTATCATGCACTGATCACGTGGCTGATCATGCATGATCACGTGACTATCATGCACTGATCACGTGACTGATCATGCACTGATCACGTGACTGATCATGCACTGATCACGTGGCTATCATGCACTGATCACGTGGCTGATCATGCACTGATCACGTGGCTACCATGCACTGATCACGTGACTGATCATGCACTGATCACGTGACTGATCATGCACTGATCACGTGGCTATCATGCACTGATCACGTGACTGATCATGCACTGATCACGTGATATCATGCACTGATCACGTGCTATCATGCACTGATCACGTGGCTGATCATGCACTGATCACGTGACTGATCATGCACTGATCACGTGGCTGATCACACACTATCACGTGACTGATCATGCACTGATCACGTGGCTATCATGCACTGATCACGTGGCTATCATGCACTGATCACGTGGCTGATCATGCACTGATCACGTAGCTATCATGCACTGATCACGTGACTGATCATGCACTGATCACGTAATGATCATGCACTGATCACGTGGCTGATCATGCACTGATCACGTGGCTGATCATGCACTGATCACGTGACTGATCATGCACTGATCACGTGGCTATCATGCACTGATCACGTGTGGACATACACTGATCACGTGGCTGGTCATGCACTGATCACGTGGCTGATCATGCACTGATCACGTGACTGATCATGCACTGATCACGTGACTGATCATGCACTGATCACGTGGCTATCATGCACTGCTCACGTGGCTGATCATGCATGATCACGCAGCTACCATGTACTGGTCACATGACTGATCATGCACTGATCACGTGACTGATCATGCAGTGATCACGTGGCTATCATGCACTACTCACGTGGCTGATCATGCAATGATCATGTAGCTACCATGTACAGGTCACGTGAATGATCATACACCCATCAGGTGACTGATCATGCACTGATCACGTGGCTATCATGCACTGATCACGAGACTGATCATGCACTGATCACGTCTATATCATGCACTGATCACATGACTGCCCATGCACTGATCACGTGGATGATCATACACTAATCATGTGACAGATCATGCACTGATCACGTGGCTGATCATGCACTGATACCGTGACTGAGCATGGACTGATCACATGACTATCATGTAGTGATCACGTGACTTAATGGCGCTGATCATGTGACTGATCATGCGCTGATCATGTTTGCTATCATACACTGATCATGTGCCTCTGGAGGCAATAAACAAAGAGCTGAGTAGGCACGAATCAAACAGTCAGCAGGCAATAATCATGGAACTCAGCTGTGAGGAATCATGCTGCTCAGCTGGCAATAATCAAGCAGCTGAGCAGGCAGGAATTACGCAGCACAGCTGGCAATTGTCAAGCAGATGACAGGCAGGAATCGTGCAGCTCAGCTGGCAATTGTCAAGCAGATGAGCAGACAGTAATCACGCAGCTCAGCAGGCCCAGATCACGTGACTGAGCATGCACTGTTCACGTGGCTGATCATACACTGATCACGTGATGATCATGCACTGATCACTTGGATATCATGCACTGATCGCGTGGCTGATCATACACTGTTCACGTGTCTGACCATGCACTGATCACGTGGCTGATCATACACTGCTCACGTAACTGATCATGCACTGATCACGTGGCTATCATGCACTGATCACGTGGCTGAACATGCACTGTTCACGTGGCTGATCACACACCTGTCACGTGACATATCATGCACTGATCACGTGGCACTCATGCACTGATCACGTGGCTGATCATACTCTGCTCACGTAACTCATCACACATCACGTGGCTATCATGCACTGCTCACGTGGCTGTCATGGAATGATCACGTAGCTACCATATACTGGTCACGTGACTGATCATTCACAGATCACGTAAATGATCATGCACTGTTCACGTGACTGATCATGTACTGATCACGTGACTGATCATGCACTGATCACGTGGCTATCATGCTCTGCTCACGTGGCTGATCATGCACGATCACGTAGCAACCATGTACTGGTCACGTGACTGATCATGCACTGATCACGTAATTGATCATGCACTGATCACGTGGCTCATCATGCACTGATCACGTGGCTGATCACATGTATCACGTGACTGATCATGCACTGATCACGTGGCTATCATGCACTGATCACGTGGCTGTGCACTGATCACGTGGATATCATGCACTGATCACGTGGCTGATCACACGTATCACATGACTGATCATGCACTGATCACGTGGCTATCATGCACTGATCACGTGGCTATCATGCACTGATCACGTGGCTGATCATGCACTGATCACGTAGCTATCATGCACTGTCACGTGACTGATCATGCACTGATCACGTGGCTGATCATGCACTGATCACGTGGCTGATCATGCACTGATCACGTGGCTGATCATACATGATCACGTGACTGATCATGCACTGATCACGTGGCTATCATGCACTGATCACGAGACTGATCATGCACTGATCACGTCTATATCATGCACTGATCACATGACTGCCCATGCACTGATCACGTGGATGATCATACACTAATCATGTGACAGATCATGCACTGATCACGTGGCTGATCATGCACTGATACCGTGACTGAGCATGGACTGATCACATGACTATCATGTAGTGATCACGTGACTTAATGGCGCTGATCATGTGACTGATCATGCACTGATCATGTTTGCTATCATACACTGATCATGTGCCTCTGGAGGCAATAAACAAAGAGCTGAGTAGGCACGAATCAAACAGTCAGCAGGCAATAATCATGGAACTCAGCTGTGAGGAATCATGCTGCTCAGCTGGCAATAATCAAGCAGCTGAGCAGGCAGGAATTACGCAGCACAGCTGGCAATTGTCAAGCAGATGACAGGCAGGAATCGTGCAGCTCAGCTGGCAATTGTCAAGCAGATGAGCAGACAGTAATCACGCAGCTCAGCAGGCCCAGATCACGTGACTGAGCATGCACTGTTCACGTGGCTGATCATGCACTGATCACGTGGCTGATCATGCACTGATCACGTGGCTGATCATGCACTGATCACGTGCTGATCATGCACTGATCACGTGGCTGATCATGCACTGATCACGTGGCTGATCATGCACTGATCACGTGGCTATCATGCACTGATCACGTGGCTGATCACACATGATCACGTGACTGATCATGCACTGATCACGTGGCTATCATGCACTGATCACGTGGCTATCATGCACTGATCACGTGGCTGATCATGCAATGATCACGTAGCTACCATGCACTGGTCACGTGACTGATCATGCACTGATCACGTGATGATCATGCACTGATCACGTGGCTGATCATGCACTGATCACGTGGCTGATCATGCACTGATCACGTGACTGATCATGCACTGATCACGTGACTGATCATGCACTGATCACGTGGCTATCATGCACTGATCACGTGGCTGACATACACTGATCACGTGCCTGATCATGCACTGATCACGTGGCTGATCATGCACTGATCACGTGACTGATCATGCACTGATCACGTGTCTGATCATGCACTGATCACGTGGCTATCATGCACTGCTCACGTGGCTGATCATGCCATGATCACGCAGCTACCATGTACTGGTCACATGACTGATCATGCACTGATCACGTGACTGATCATGCAGTGATCACGTGGCTATCATGCACTACTCACGTGGCTGATCATGCAATGATCATGTAGCTACCATGTACAGGTCGCGTGAATGATCATACACCCATCAGGTGACTGATCATGCACTGATCACGTGGCTATCATGCACTGATCACGAGACTGATCATGCACTGATCACGTCTATATCATGCACTGATCACATGACTGCCCATGCACTGATCACGTGGATGATCATACACTAATCTGTGACAGATCATGCACTGATCACGTGGCTGATCATGCACTGATACCGTGACTGAGCATGGACTGATCACATGACTATCATGTAGTGATCACGTGACTTAATGGCGCTGATCATGTGACTGATCATGCGCTGATCATGTTTGCTATCATACACTGATCATGTGCCTCTGGAGGCAATAAACAAAGAGCTGAGTAGGCACGAATCAAACAGTCAGCAGGCAATAATCATGGAACTCAGCTGTGAGGAATCATGCTGCTCAGCTGGCAATAATCAAGCAGCTGAGCAGGCAGGAATTACGCAGCACAGCTGGCAATTGTCAAGCAGATGACAGGCAGGAATCGTGCAGCTCAGCTGGCAATTGTCAAGCAGATGAGCAGACAGTAATCACGCAGCTCAGCAGGCCCAGATCACGTGACTGAGCATGCACTGTTCACGTGGCTGATCATACACTGATCACGTGATGATCATGCACTGATCACTTGGATATCATGCACTGATCACGTGGCTGATCATACACTGTTCACGTGTCTGACCATGCACTGATCACGTGGCTGATCATACACTGATCACGTGGCTATCATGCACTGATCACGTGGCTGAACATGCACTGTTCACGTGGCTGATCACACACCTGTCACGTGACTTATCATGCACTGATCACGTGGCACTCATGCACTGATCACGTGGCTGATCATACTCTGCTCACGTAACTCATGCACACATCACGTGGCTATCATGCACTGCTCACGTGGCTCGTCATGGAATGATCACGTAGCTACCATATACTGGTCACGTGACTGATCATGCAAAGATCACGTAAATGATCATGCACTGTTCACGTGACTGATCATGTACTGATCACGTGGCTGATCATGCACTGATCACGTGGCTATCATGCTCTGCTCACGTGGCTGATCATGCACGATCACGTAGCAACCATGTACTGGTCACGTGACTGATCATGCACTGATCACGTAATTGATCCTGCACTGATCACGTGGCTCATCATGCACTGATCACGTGGCTGATCACACATGTATCACTGATCACGTACTGATCATGCACTGATCACGTGGCTATCATGCACTGATCACGTGGCTGATCATGCACTGATCACGTGACTGATCATGCACTGATCACGTGGCTGATCATGCACTGATCACGTGGCTGATCATGCACTGATCACGTGGCTATCATGCACTGATCACGTGGCTGATCATGCACTGATCACGTGACTGATCATGCACTGATCACGTGGCTGATCATGCACTGATCACGTGGCTGATCATGCACTGATCACGTGGCTGATCATGCACTGATCACGTGGCTGATCATGCACTGATCACGTGACTGATCATGCACTGATCACGTGACTGATCATGCACTGATCACGTGGCTGATCATGCACTGATCACGTGGCTGATCATGCACTGATCACGTGACTGATCATGCACTGATCACGTGGCTGATCATGCACTGATCACGTGGCTGATCATGCACTGATCACGTGGCTGATCATGCACTGATCACGTGGCTATCATGCACTGATCACGTGACTGATCATGCACTGATCACGTGACTGATCATGCACTGATCACGTGGCTGATCATGCACTGATCACGTGGCTGATCATGCACTGATCACGTGACTGATCATGCACTGATCACGTGACTGATCATGCACTGATCACGTGGCTATCATGCACTGATCACGTGGCTGACATGCACTGATCACGTGCTGATCATGCACTGATCACGTGGCTGATCATGCACTGATCACGTGACTGATCATGCACTGATCACGTGGCTGATCATGCACTGATCACGTGGCTATCATGCACTGATCACGTGGCTGATCATGCATGATCACGTAGCTATCATGCACTGATCACGTGACTGATCATGCACTGATCACGTGACTGATCATGCACTGATCACGTGGCTATCATGCACTGATCACGTGGCTGATCATGCACTGATCACGTAGCTACCATGCACTGATCACGTGACTGATCATGCACTGATCACGTGACTGATCATGCACTGATCACGTGGCTATCATGCACTGATCACGTGGCTGATCATGCACTGATCACGTCTATATCATGCACTGATCACGTGGTGCCATGCACTGATCACGTGGCTGATCATGCACTGATCACGTGACTGATCATGCACTGATCACGTGGCTGATCACACACTATCACGTGACTGATCATGCACTGATCACGTGGCTGATCATGCACTGATCACGTGGCTATCATGCACTGATCATGGCTGATCATGCACTGATCACGTAGCTACCATGTACTGGTCACGTGACTGATCATGCACTGATCACGTAATTGATCATGCACTGATCACGTGGCTGATCATGCACTGATCACGTGGCTGATCATGCACTGATCACGTGACTGATCATGCACTGATCACGTGGCTATCATGCACTGATCACGTGGCTGATCATGCACTGATCACGTGCCTGATCATGCACTGATCACGTGGCTGATCATGCACTGATCACGTGACTGATCATGCACTGATCACGTGACTGATCATGCACTGATCACGTGGCTATCATGCACTGATCACGTGGCTGATCATGCATGATCACGCAGCTACCATGTACTGGTCACATGACTGATCATGCACTGATCACGTGACTGATCATGCACTGATCACGTGGCTATCATGCACTACTCACGTGGCTGATCATGCAATGATCATGTAGCTACCATGTACAGATCACGTGAATGATCATACACCCATCAGGTGACTGATCATGCACTGATCACGTGGCTATCATGCACTGATCACGAGACTGATCATGCACTGATCACGTCTATATCATGCACTGATCACATGACTGCCCATGCACTGATCACGTGGATGATCATACACTAATCTTGTGACAGATCATGCACTGATCACGTGGCTGATCATGCACTGATACCGTGACTGAGCATGGACTGATCACATGACTATCATGTAGTGATCACGTGACTTAATGGCGCTGATCATGTGACTGATCATGCGCTGATCATGTTTGCTATCATACACTGATCATGTGCCTCTGGAGGCAATAAACAAAGAGCTGAGTAGGCACGAATCAAACAGTCAGCAGGCAATAATCATGGAACTCAGCTGTGAGGAATCATGCTGCTCAGCTGGCAATAATCAAGCAGCTGAGCAGGCAGGAATTACGCAGCACAGCTGGCAATTGTCAAGCAGATGACAGGCAGGAATCGTGCAGCTCAGCTGGCAATTGTCAAGCAGATGAGCAGACAGTAATCACGCAGCTCAGCAGGCCCAGATCACGTGACTGAGCATGCACTGTTCACGTGGCTGATCATACACTGATCACGTGATGATCATGCACTGATCACTTGGATATCATGCACTGATCACGTGGCTGATCATACACTGTTCACGTGTCTGACCATGCACTGATCACGTGGCTGATCATACACTGCTCACGTAACTGATCATGCACTGATCACGTGGCTATCATGCACTGATCACGTGGCTGAACATGCACTGTTCACGTGGCTGATCACACACCTGTCACGTGACATATCATGCACTGATCACGTGGCACTCATGCACTGATCACGTGGCTGATCATACTCTGCTCACGTAACTCATGCACACATCACGTGGCTATCATGCACTGCTCACGTGGCTCGTCATGGAATGATCACGTAGCTACCATATACTGGTCACGTGACTGATCATGCACAGATCACGTAAATGATCATGCACTGTTCACGTGACTGATCATGCACTGATCACGTGACTGATCATGCACTGATCACGTGGCTATCTGCACTGCTCACGTGGCTGATCATGCACGATCACGTAGCAACCATGTACTGGTCACGTGACTGATCATGCACTGATCACGTAATTGATCCTGCACTGATCACGTGGCTCATCATGCACTGATCACGTGGCTGATCACACATGTATCACGTGACTGATCATGCACTGATCACGTGGCTCTCATGCACTGATCACGTGGCTATCATGCACTGATCACGTGGATATCATGCACTGATCACGTGGCTGATCACACACTGTATCACGTGACTGATCATGCACTGATCACGTGGCTATCATGCACTGATCACGTGGCTATCATGCACTGATCACGTGGCTGATCATGCACTGATCACGTAGCTACCATGTACTGGTCACGTGACTGATCATGCACTGATCACGTAATTGATCATGCACTGATCACGTGGCTGATCATGCACTGATCACGTGGCTGATCACACATGATCACGTGATCATGCACTGATCACGTGGCTGATCATGCACTGATCACGTGGCTGATCATGCACTGATCACGTGGCTGATCATGCACTGATCACGTGGCTATCATGCACTGATCACGTGACTGATCATGCATCTGATCATCATGCACTGATTGATCATGCACTGATCACGTGGCTGATCATGCACTGATCACGTGGCTGATCATGCACTGATCACGTGACTGATCATGCACTGATCACGTGCTGATCATGCACTGATCACGTGGCTGATCATACACTGATCACTGTCATGCACTGATCACGTGTGATCATGCACTGATCACGTGACTGATCATGCACTGATCACGTGTCTGATCATGCACTGATCACGTGGCTATCATGCACTGCTCACGTGGCTGATCATGCACTGATCACGTACCATGACTGGTCATGACTGATCATGCACTGATCACGTGACTGATCATGCACTGATCACGTGGCTATCATGCACTACTCACGTGGCTGATCATGCAGATCATGTAGCTACCATGTACAGGTCACGTGAATGATCATACACCCATCAGGTGACTGATCATGCACTGATCACGTGGCTATCATGCACTGATCACGTGACTGATCATGCACTGATCACGTCTATATCATGCACTGATCACGTGACTGCCCATGCACTGATCACGTGGATGATCATGCACTGATCTTGTGACAGATCATGCACTGATCACGTGGCTGATCATGCACTGATACCGTGACTGAGCATGGACTGATCACATGACTATCATGTAGTGATCACGTGACTTAATGGCGCTGATCATGTGACTGATCATGCGCTGATCATGTTTGCTATCATACACTGATCATGTGCCTCTGGAGGCAATAAACAAAGAGCTGAGTAGGCACGAATCAAACAGTCAGCAGGCAATAATCATGGAACTCAGGTGTGAGGAATCATGCTGCTCAGCTGGCAATAATCAAGCAGCTGAGCAGGCAGGAATTCGCAGCACAGCTGGCAATTGTCAAGCAGATGACGGGCAGGAATCGTGCAGCTCAGCTGGCAATTGTCAAGCAGATGAGCAGACAGTAATCACGCAGCTCAGCAGGCCCAGATCACGTGACTGAGCCTGCACTGTTCACGTGGCTGATCATACACTGATCGCGTGATGATCATGCACTGATCACTTGGATATCATGCACTGATCACGTGGCTGATCATACACTGTTCACGTGTCTGACCATGCACTGATCACGTGGCTGATCACTGCTCACGTAACTGATCATGCACTGATCACGTGGCTATCATGCACTGATCACGTGGCTGAACATGCACTGTTCACGTGGCTGATCACACACTGTCACGTGACATATCATGCACTGATCACGTGGCACTCATGCACTGATCACGTGGCTGATCATACTCTGCTCACGTAACTCATGCACACATCACGTGGCTATCATGCACTGCTCACGTGGCTGTCATGGAATGATCACGTAGCTACCATATACTGGTCACGTGACTGATCATGCACTGATCACGTAAATGATCATGCACTGTTCACGTGACTGATCATACTGATCACGTGACTGATCATGCACTGATCACGTGGCTATCATGCTCTGCTCACGTGGCTGATCATGCATGATCACGTGCAACCATGTACTGGTCACGTGACTGATCATGCACTGATCACGTAATTGATCATGCACTGATCACGTGGCTCATCATGCACTGATCACGTGGCTGATCACACATGTATCACGTGACTGATCATGCACTGATCACGTGGCTCTCATGCACTGATCACGTGGCTGTCATGCACTGATCACGTGGATATCATGCACTGATCACGTGGCTGATCACACACGTATCACATGACTGATCATGCACTGATCACGTGGCTATCATGCACTGATCACGTGGCTATCATGCACTGATCACGTGGCTGATCATGCACTGATCACGTAGCTACCATGCACTGATCACGTGACTGATCATGCACTGATCACGTAATTGATCATGCACTGATCACGTGGCTGATCATGCACTGATCACGTGGCTGATCATGCACTGATCACGTGACTGATCATGCACTGATCACGTGGCTATCATGCACTGATCACGTGGCTGATCATGCACTGATCACGTGGCTGATCATGCACTGATCACGTGGCTGATCATGCACTGATCACGTGACTGATCATGCACTGATCACGTGGATCATGCACTGATCACGTGGCTGATCATGCACTGATCACGTGGCTGATCATGCACTGATCACGTGACTGATCATGCACTGATCACGTGACTGATCATGCACTGATCACGTGGCTATCATGCACTGATCACGTGGCTGATCATGCACTGATCACGTGACTGATCATGCACTGATCGCGTGGCTGATCATGCACTGATCACGTGACTGATCATGCACTGATCACGTGGCTGATCATGCACTGATCACGTGGCTATCATGCACTGATCACGTGGCTGATCATGCACTGATCACGCTATCATGCACTGATCACGTGACTGATCATGCACTGATCACGTGACTGATCATGCACTGATCACGTGGCTGATCATGCACTGATCACGTGGCTGATCATGCACTGATCACGTGGCTGATCATGCACTGATCACGTGGCTGATCATGCACTGATCACGTGACTGATCATGCACTGATCACGTGGCTGATCATGCACTGATCACGTGGCTGATCATGCACTGATCACGTGGCTATCATGCACTGATCACGTGACTGATCATGCACTGATCACGTGGCTGATCATGCACTGATCACGTAGCTATCATGCACTGATCACGTGGCTGATCATACACTGATCACGTGACTGATCATGCACTGATCACGTGGCTGATCATGCACTGATCACGTGACTGATCATGCACTGATCACGTGACTGATCATGCACTGATCACGTGGCTATCATGCACTGCTCACGTGGCTGATCATGCATGATCACGCAGCTACCATGTACTGGTCACATGACTGATCATGCACTGATCACGTGACTGATCATGCACTGATCACGTGGCTATCATGCACTACTCACGTGGCTGATCATGCAATGATCATGTAGCTACCATGTACTGGTCACGTGAATGATCATACACCCATCAGGTGACTGATCATGCACTGATCACGTGGCTATCATGCACTGATCACGTGGCTGATCATGCACTGATCACGTCTATATCATGCACTGATCACATGACTGCCCATGCACTGATCACGTGGATGATCATACACTAATCATGTGACAGATCATGCACTGATCACGTGGCTGATCATGCACTGATACCGTGACTGAGCATGGACTGATCACATGACTATCATGTAGTGATCACGTGACTTAATGGCGCTGATCATGTGACTGATCATGCGCTGATCATGTTTGCTATCATACACTGATCATGTGCCTCTGGAGGCAATAAACAAAGAGCTGAGTAGGCACGAATCAAACAGTCAGCAGGCAATAATCATGGAACTCAGCTGTGAGGAATCATGCTGCTCAGCTGGCAATAATCAAGCAGCTGAGCAGGCAGGAATTACGCAGCACAGCTGGCAATTGTCAAGCAGATGACAGGCAGGAATCGTGCAGCTCAGCTGGCAATTGTCAAGCAGATGAGCAGACAGTAATCACGCAGCTCAGCAGCCCTGATCACGTGACTGAGCATGCACTGTTCACGTGGCTGATCATACACTGATCACGTGTCTGATCATGCACTGATCACGTGGCTGATCATGCACTGATCACGTGGCTGATCATGCACTGATCACGTGGCTATCATGCACTGATCACGTGGCTGATCATGCACTGATCACGTGGCTGATCACCACACCTGTCACGTGACGCTGTCATGCACTGATCACGTGGCACTCATGCACTGATCACGTGGCTGATCATACACTGCTCACGTGCTGATCATGCACTGATCACGTGGCTGATCATGCACTGATCACGTGGCTGATCATACACTGTCGTGACTGATCATGCACTGATCGTGGCACTCATGCACTGATCACGTGGCTGATCATGCACTGATCACTGATCATGCACTGATCACGTGGCTGATCATGCACTGATCACGTGGCTGATCATGCACTGATCACGTGGCTGATCACACTGATCACGTGACTATCATGCACTGATCATGGCACTCATACTGATCACGTGGCTGATCATGCACTGATCACGTGACTCATGCACATCCGTGGCTATCATGCACTGATCATGGCTGTCATGGAATGATCATAACGTGGCCATATACTGGTCACGTGACTGATCATGCACTGATCACGTAACTGATCATGCACTGATCACGTGACTGATCATGCACTGATCACGTGACTGATCATGCACTGATCACGTGGCTATCATGCACTGCTCACGTGGCTGATCATGCACGATCACGTGGCTACCATGTACTGGTCACGTGACTGATCATGCACTGATCACGTAATTGATCATGCACTGATCACGTGGCTGATCATGCACTGATCACGTGGCTGATCACACTGATCACGTGACTGATCACTGATCACGTGGCTCATGCACTGATCACGTGGCTGATCATGCACTGATCACGTGGATATCATGCACTGATCACGTGGCTGATCATGCATATCACATGACTGATCATGCACTGATCACGTGGCTATCATGCACTGATCACGTGGCTATCATGCACTGATCACGTGGCTGATCATGCACTGATCACGTAGCTATCATGCACTGTCACGTGACTGATCATGCACTGATCACGTGGCTGATCATGCACTGATCACGTGGCTGATCATGCACTGATCACGTGGCTGATCATGCACTGATCACGTGACTGATCATGCACTGATCACGTGACTGATCATGCACTGATCACGTGGCTATCATGCACTGATCACGTGGCTGACATGCACTGATCACGTGCCTGATCATGCACTGATCACGTGGCTGATCATGCACTGATCACGTGACTGATCATGCACTGATCACGTGGCTGATCATGCACTGATCACGTGGCTATCATGCACTGCTCACGTGGCTGATCATGCCATGATCACGCAGCTACCATGCACTGATCATGACTGATCATGCACTGATCACGTGACTGATCATGCACTGATCACGTGGCTATCATGCACTACTCACGTGGCTGATCATGCAATGATCATGTAGCTACCATGTACAGGTCACGTGAATGATCATACACCCATCAGGTGACTGATCATGCACTGATCACGTGGCTATCATGCACTGATCACGTGACTGATCATGCACTGATCGTCTATATCATGCACTGATCATGACTGCCCATGCACTGATCACGTGGATGATCATACACTAATCTTGTGACAGATCATGCACTGATCACGTGGCTGATCATGCACTGATACCGTGACTGAGCATGGACTGATCACATGACTATCATGTAGTGATCACGTGACTTAATGGCGCTGATCATGTGACTGATCATGCGCTGATCATGTTTGCTATCATACACTGATCATGTGCCTCTGGAGGCAATAAACAAAGAGCTGAGTAGGCACGAATCAAACAGTCAGCAGGCAATAATCATGGAACTCAGGTGTGAGGAATCATGCTGCTCAGCTGGCAATAATCAAGCAGCTGAGCAGGCAGGAATTACGCAGCACAGCTGGCAATTGTCAAGCAGATGACAGGCAGGAATCGTGCAGCTCAGCTGGCAATTGTCAAGCAGATGAGCAGACAGTAATCACGCAGCTCAGCAGGCCCAGATCACGTGACTGAGCATGCACTGTTCACGTGGCTGATCATACACTGATCACGTGATGATCATGCACTGATCACTGGATATCATGCACTGATCACGTGGCTGATCATGCACTGATCACGTGTCTGATCATGCACTGATCACGTGACTGATCATGCACTGATCACGTGGCTGATCATGCACTGATCACGTGACTGATCATGCACTGATCACGTGGCTGATCATGCACTGATCACGTGACTGATCATGCACTGATCACGTGATATCATGCTGATCACGTGGCTATCATGCACTGATCACGTGGCTCATGCACTGATCACGTGACTGATCATGCACTGATCACGTGGCTGATCATGCACTGATCACGTGACTGATCATGCACTGATCACGTGGCTATCATGCACTGATCACGTGGCTGATCATGCACTGATCACGTGACTGATCATGCACTGATCACGTGGCTGATCATGCACTGATCACGTGACTGATCATGCACTGATCACGTGGCTATCATGCACTGATCACGTGGCTGATCATGCACTGATCACGTGGCTGATCACACACTGTCACGTGACTATCATGCACTGATCACGTGGCACTCATGCACTGATCACGTGGCTGATCATACACTGATCACGCATGATCATGCACTGATCACGTGGCTATCATGCACTGATCACGTGGCTGATCATGCACTGATCACGTGGCTATCATGCACTGATCACGTGACTGATCATGCACTGATCACGTAACTGATCATGCACTGATCACGTGACTGATCATGCACTGATCACGTGACTGATCATGCACTGATCACGTGGTGATCATGCACTGATCACGTGGCTGATCATGCACTGATCACGTGGCTGATCACTGATCACGTGACTGATCATGCACTGTCACGTGGCTCTCATGCACTGATCACGTGGCTGATCATGCACTGATCACGTGGCTATCATGCACTGATCACGTGGCTGATCATGCGTATCACGTGACTGATCATGCACTGATCACGTGGCTATCATGCACTGATCACGTGGCTATCATGCACTGATCACGTGGCTGATCATGCACTGATCACGTGACTACCATGCACTGATCACGTGACTGATCATGCACTGATCACGTAATTGATCATGCACTGATCACGTGGCTGATCATGCACTGATCACGTGGCTGATCACTGATCACGTGGCTGATCATGCACTGATCACGTGACTGATCATGCACTGATCACGTGGCTATCATGCACTGATCACGTGGCTGATCATGCACTGATCACGTGCCTGGTCATGCACTGATCACGTGGCTGATCATGCACTGATCACGTGACTGATCATGCACTGATCACGTGTCTGATCATGCACTGATCACGTGGCTATCATGCACTGCTCACGTGGCTGATCATGCATGATCACGCAGCTACCATGTACTGGTCACATGACTGATCATGCACTGATCACGTGACTGATCATGCAGTGATCACGTGGCTATCATGCACTACTCACGTGGCTGATCATGCAATGATCATGTAGCTACCATGTACAGGTCACGTGAATGATCATACACCCATCAGGTGACTGATCATGCACTGATCACGTGGCTATCATGCACTGATCACGAGACTGATCATGCACTGATCACGTCTATATCATGCACTGATCACATGACTGCCATGCACTGATCACGTGGATGATCATACACTAATCTTGTGACAGATCATGCACTGATCACGTGGCTGATCATGCACTGATACCGTGACTGAGCATGGACTGATCACATGACTATCATGTAGTGATCACGTGACTTAATGGCGCTGATCATGTGACTGATCATGCGCTGATCATGTTTGCTATCATACACTGATCATGTGCCTCTGGAGGCAATAAACAAAGAGCTGAGTAGGCACGAATCAAACAGTCAGCAGGCAATAATCATGGAACTCAGGTGTGAGGAATCATGCTGCTCAGCTGGCAATAATCAAGCAGCTGAGCAGGCAGGAATTACGCAGCACAGCTGGCAATTGTCAAGCAGATGACAGGCAGGAATCGTGCAGCTCAGCTGGCAATTGTCAAGCAGATGAGCAGACAGTAATCACGCAGCTCAGCAGGCCCAGATCACGTGACTGAGCATGCACTGTTCACGTGGCTGATCATACACTGATCACGTGATCATGCACTGATCACTTGGATATCATGCACTGATCACGTGGCTGATCATACACTGTTCACGTGTCTGACCATGCACTGATCACGTGGCTGATCATACACTGCTCACGTAACTGATCATGCACTGATCACGTGGCTATCATGCACTGATCACGTGGCTGAACATGCACTGTTCACGTGGCTGATCACACACCTGTCACGTGACATATCATGCACTGATCACGTGGCACTCATGCACTGATCACGTGGCTGATCATACTCTGCTCACGTAACTCATGCACACATCACGTGGCTATCATGCACTGCTCACGTGGCTCGTCATGGAATGATCACGTAGCTACCATATACTGGTACGTGACTGATCATGCACAGATCACGTAAATGATCATGCACTGTTCACGTGACTGATCATGTACTGATCACGTGACTGATCATGCACTGATCACGTGGCTATCATGCTCTGCTCACGTGGCTGATCATGCAACGATCACGTAGCAACCATGTACTGGTCACGTGACTGATCATGCACTGATCACGTAATTGATCCTGCACTGATCACGTGGCTCATCATGCACTGATCACGTGGCTGATCACACTGTATCACGTGACTGATCATGCACTGATCAGTGGCTCTCATGCACTGATCACGTGGCTGTCATGCACTGATCACGTGGATATCATGCACTGATCACGTGGCTGATCACACACGTATCACATGACTGATCATGCACTGATCACGTGGCTATCATGCACTGATCACGTGGCATGCACTGATCACGTGGCTGATCAGCAATGATCACGTAGCTACCATGTACTGGTCACGTGACTGATCATGCACTGATCACGTAATTGATCATGCACTGATCACGTGGCTGATCATGCACTGATCACGTGGCTGATCATACACTGATCACATAACTGATCATGCACTGATCACGTGACTGATCATGCACTGATCACGTGGCTATCATGCACTGATCACGTGGCTGACATACACTGATCACGTGCCTGATCATGCACTGATCACGTGGCTGATCATGCACTGATCACGTGACTGATCATGCACTGATCACGTGACTGATCATGCACTGATCACGTGGCTATCATGCACTGCTCACGTGGCTGATCATGCATGATCACGCAGCTACCATGTACTGGTCACATGACTGATCATGCACTGATCACGTGACTGATCATGCACTGATCACGTGGCTATCATGAACTACTCACGTGGCTGATCATGCAATGATCATGTAGCTACCATGTACAGGTCACGTGAATGATCATACACCCATCAGGTGACTGATCATGCACTGATCACGTGGCTATCATGCACTGATCACGAGACTGATCATGCACTGATCACGTCTATATCATGCACTGATCACATGACTGCCCGTGCACTGATCACGTGGATGATCATACACTAATCTTGTGACAGATCATGCACTGATCACGTGGCTGATCATGCACTGATACCGTGACTGAGCATGGACTGATCACATGACTATCATGTAGTGATCACGTGACTTAATGGCGCTGATCATGTGACTGATCATGCGCTGATCATGTTTGCTATCATACACTGATCATGTGCCTCTGGAGGCAATAAACAAAGAGCTGAGTAGGCACGAATCAAACAGTCAGCAGGCAATAATCATGGAACTCAGGTGTGAGGAATCATGCTGCTCAGCTGGCAATAATCAAGCAGCTGAGCAGGCAGGAATTACGCAGCACAGCTGGCAATTGTCAAGCAGATGACAGGCAGGAATCGTGCAGCTCAGCTGGCAATTGTCAAGCAGATGAGCAGACAGTAATCACGCAGCTCAGCAGGCTGATCACGTGACTGAGCATGCACTGTTCACGTGGCTGATCATGCACTGATCACGTGGCTGATCATGCACTGATCACGTGGCTGATCATGCACTGATCACGTGGCTGATCATGCACTGATCACGTGGCTGATCATGCACTGATCACGTGGCTGATCATGCACTGATCACGTGGCTGATCATACACTGTCACGTGACTATCATGCACTGATCACGTGGCACTCATGCACTGATCACGTGGCTGATCATGCACTGATCACGTAACTGATCATGCAATCATGATGACTGATCATGCACTGATCACGTGGCTGATCACACACCTGTCACGTGACTATCATGCACTGATCACGTGGCACTCATGCACTGATCACGTGGCTGATCATGCACTGATCACGTAACTCATGCACACATCACGTGGCTATCATGCACTGCTCACGTCATCATGCAATGATCACGTAGCTACCATATGCACAATGCGTGACTGATCATGCACTGATCACGTAAATGATCATGCACTGATCACGTGACTGATCATGCACTGATCACGTGACTGATCATGCACTGATCACGTGGCTATCATGCACTGATCACGTGGCTGATCATGCATCATCATTAACTAACCATGTACTGGTCACGTGACTGATCATGCACTGATCACGTAATTGATCATGCACTGATCACGTGGCTATCATGCACTGATCACGTGGCTGATCACACATGATCACGTGACTGATCATGCACTGATCGTGGCTATCATGCACTGATCACGTGGCTGTCATGCACTGATCACGTGGCTATCATGCACTGATCACGTGGCTGATCACACTGATCACGTGACTGATCATGCACTGATCACGTGGCTATCATGCACTGATCACGTGGCTATCATGCACTGATCACGTGATCATGCACTGATCACGTGACTGATCATGCACTGATCACGTGGCTGATCATGCACTGATCACGTGACTGATCATGCACTGATCACGTGGCTATCATGCACTGATCACGTGGCTGATCATGCACTGATCACGTGACTGATCATGCGATCACGTGGCTGATCATGCACAGCCAACTGATCATGCACTGATCACGTGGCTATCATGCACTGATCACGTGGCTGATCATGCACTGATCACGTGGCTGATCACACACTGATCACGTGACTATCATGCACTGATCACGTGGCTGATCATGCACTGATCACGTGGCTGATCATGCACTGATCACGTGACTCATGCACACATCACGTGGCTATCATGCACTGATCACGTGGCTGTCATGCACTGATCACGTAGCTACCATATACTGGTCACGTGACTGATCATGCACTGATCACGTAACTGATCATGCACTGATCACGTGACTGATCATGCACTGATCACGTGACTGATCATGCACTGATCACGTGGCTATCATGCACTGATCACGTGGCTGATCATGCACTGATCACGTAGCTATCATGCACTGATCACGTGACTGATCATGCACTGATCACGTAATTGATCATGCACTGATCACGTGGCTGATCATGCACTGATCACGTGGCTGATCATACATGATCACGTGACTGATCATGCACTGATCACGTGGCTATCATGCACTGATCACGTGGCTGTCATGCACTGATCACGTGGATGTCATGCACTGATCACGTGGCTGATCATGCACTATCATGACTGATCATGCACTGATCACGTGGCTATCATGCACTGATCACGTGGCTATCATGCACTGATCACGTGGCTGATCATGCACTGATCACGTAGCTATCATGCACTGTCACGTGACTGATCATGCACTGATCACGTGGCTGATCATGCACTGATCACGTGGCTGATCATGCACTGATCACGTGGCTGATCATACACTGATCACGTGACTGATCATGCACTGATCACGTGGCTGATCATGCACTGATCACGTGGCTGATCATGCACTGATCACGTGGCTATCATGCACTGATCACGTGGCTGATCATGCACTGATCACGTGGCTATCATGCACTGATCACGTGGCTGATCATGCTATCACGTGACTGATCATGCACTGATCACGTGGCTATCATGCACTGATCACGTGGCTATCACTGATCACGTGGCTGATCATGCACTGATCACGTGGCTACCATGCACTGATCACGTGACTGATCATGCACTGATCACGTGATTGATCATGCACTGATCACGTGGCTGATCATGCACTGATCACGTGGCTGATCATGCACTGATCACGTGACTGATCATGCACTGATCACGTGACTGATCATGCACTGATCACGTGGCTATCATGCACTGATCACGTGGCTGACATGCACTGATCACGTGACTGATCATGCACTGATCACGTGGCTGATCATGCACTGATCACGTGACTGATCATGCACTGATCACGTGTCTGATCATGCACTGATCACGTGGCTATCATGCACTGCTCACGTGGCTGATCATGCACTGATCACGCCTCTACCATGTACTGGTCACATGACTGATCATGCACTGATCACGTGACTGATCATGCACTGATCACGTGGCTATCATGCACTACACGTGGCTGATCATGCAATGATCATGTAGCTACCATGTACAGGTCACGTGAATGATCATACACCCATCAGGTGACTGATCATGCACTGATCACGTGGCTATCATGCACTGATCACGTGACTGATCATGCACTGATCACGTCTATATCATGCACTGATCACATGACTGCCCATGCACTGATCACGTGGATGATCATACACTAATCATGTGACAGATCATGCACTGATCACGTGGCTGATCATGCACTGATACCGTGACTGAGCATGGACTGATCACATGACTATCATGTAGTGATCACGTGACTTAATGGCGCTGATCATGTGACTGATCATGCGCTGATCATGTTTGCTATCATACACTGATCATGTGCCTCTGGAGGCAATAAACAAAGAGCTGAGTAGGCACGAATCAAACAGTCAGCAGGCAATAATCATGGAACTCAGCTGTGAGGAATCATGCTGCTCAGCTGGCAATAATCAAGCAGCTGAGCAGGCAGGAATTACGCAGCAGCTGGCAATTGTCAAGCAGATGACAGGCAGGAATCGTGCAGCTCAGCTGGCAATTGTCAAGCAGATGAGCAGACAGTAATCACGCAGCTCAGCAGGCCCTGATCACGTGACTGAGCATGCACTGTTCACGTGGCTGATCATACACTGATCACGTGATGATCATGCACTGATCACGTGATATCATGCACTGATCACGTGGCTGATCATACACTGATCACGTGTCTGATCATGCACTGATCACGTGGCTGATCATGCACTGATCACGTAACTGATCATGCACTGATCACGTGGCTGATCATGCACTGATCACGTGGCTGATCATGCACTGATCACGTGGCTGATCATGCACTGATCACGTGACTGATCATGCACTGATCACGTGGCTGATCATGCACTGATCACGTGACTGATCATGCACTGATCACGTAACTGATCATGCACTGATCACGTGGCTATCATGCACTGATCACGTGGCTATCATGCACTGATCACGTGGCTGATCATGCACTGATCACGTAGCAACCATGCACTGATCACGTGACTGATCATGCACTGATCACGTGCTGATCATGCACTGATCACGTGGCTGATCATGCACTGATCACGTGGCTGTCACACATGCTGATCACGTGACTGATCATGCACTGATCACGTGGCTATCATGCACTGATCACGTGACTGATCATGCACTGATCACGTCTATATCATGCACATGACTGCCCATGCACTGATCACGTGGATGATCATACACTGATCATGTGACAGATCATGCACTGATCACGTGGCTGATCATGCACTGATACGTGACTGAGCATGGACTGATCACATGACTATCATGTACTGATCACGTGACTTAATGGCACTGATCATGTGACTGATCATGCACTGATCATGTTTGCTATCATACACTGATCATGTGCCTCTGGAGGCAATAAACAAAGAGCTGAGTAGGCACGAATCAAACAGTCAGCAGGCAATAATCATGGAACTCAGGTGTGAGGAATCATGCTGCTCAGCTGGCAATAATCAAGCAGCTGAGCAGGCAGGAATTACGCAGCACAGCTGGCAATTGTCAAGCAGATGACAGGCAGGAATCGTGCAGCTCAGCTGGCAATTGTCAAGCAGATGAGCAGACAGTAATCACGCAGCTCAGCAGGCCCTGATCACGTGACTGAGCATGCACTGTTCACGTGGCTGATCATACACTGATCACGTGGCTGATCATGCACTGATCACGTGGCTGATCATGCACTGATCACGTGCTGATCATGCACTGATCACGTGGCTGATCATGCACTGATCACGTGGCTGATCATGCACTGATCACGTGGCTGATCATGCACTGATCACGTGGCTGATCACATGATCACGTGACTGATCATGCACTGATCACGTGGCTATCATGCACTGATCACGTGGCTGATCATGCACTGATCACGTGGCTGATCATGCAATGATCACGTGCTTCATGCACTGTCACGTGACTGATCATGCACTGATCACGTAACTGATCATGCACTGATCACGTGGCTGATCATGCACTGATCACGTGGCTGATCATGCACTGATCACGTAACTGATCATGCACTGATCACGTGATCATGCACTGATCACGTGGCTATCATGCACTGATCACGTGGCTGATCATGCACTGATCACGTGCCTGTCATGCACTGATCACGTGGCTGATCATGCACTGATCACGTGACTGATCATGCACTGATCACGTGACTGATCATGCACTGATCACGTGGCTATCATGCACTGCTCACGTGGCTGATCATGCACTGATCACGAGCTACCATGTACTGGTCACATGACTGATCATGCACTGATCACGTGACTGATCATGCACTGATCACGTGGCTATCATGCACTACTCACGTGGCTGATCATGCAATGATCATGTAGCTACCATGTACAGGTCACGTGAATGATCATACACCCATCAGGTGACTGATCATGCACTGATCACGTGGCTATCATGCACTGATCACGAGACTGATCATGCACTGATCACGTCTATATCATGCACTGATCACATGACTGCCATGCACTGATCACGTGGATGATCATACACTAATCTTGTGACAGATCATGCACTGATCACGTGGCTGATCATGCACTGATACCGTGACTGAGCATGGACTGATCACATGACTATCATGTAGTGATCACGTGACTTAATGGCGCTGATCATGTGACTGATCATGCTGATCATGTTTGCTATCATACACTGATCATGTGCCTCTGGAGGCAATAAACAAAGAGCTGAGTAGGCACGAATCAAACAGTCAGCAGGCAATAATCATGGAACTCAGGTGTGAGGAATCATGCTGCTCAGCTGGCAATAATCAAGCAGCTGAGCAGGCAGGAATTACGCAGCACAGCTGGCAATTGTCAAGCAGATGACAGGCAGGAATCGTGCAGCTCAGCTGGCAATTGTCAAGCAGATGAGCAGACAGTAATCACGCAGCTCAGCAGGCCCAGATCACGTGACTGAGCATGCACTGTTCACGTGGCTGATCATACACTGATCACGTGATGATCATGCACTGATCACTTGGATATCATGCACTGATCACGTGGCTGATCATACACTGTTCACGTGTCTGACCATGCACTGATCACGTGGCTGATCATACACTGCTCACGTAACTGATCATGCACTGATCACGTGGCTATCATGCACTGATCACGTGGCTGAACATGCACTGTTCACGTGGCTGATCACACACCTGTCACGTGACATATCATGCACTGATCACGTGGCACTCATGCACTGATCACGTGGCTGATCATACTCTGATCACGTAACTCATGCACACATCACGTGGCTATCATGCACTGCTCACGTGGCTCGTCATGGAATGATCACGTAGCTACCATATACTGATCACGTGACTGATCATGCACAGATCACGTAAATGATCATGCACCACGTGACTGATCATGACTGATCACGTGACTGATCATGCACTGATCACGTGGCTATCATGCTCACGTGGCTGATCACATCACGTAGCAACCATGTACACGTGACTGATCATGCACTGATCACGTGGCTGATCATGCACTGATCACGTGGCTGATCATGCACTGATCACGTGGCTGATCACACATGTATCACGTGACTGATCATGCACTGATCACGTGGCTCTCATGCACTGATCACGTGGCTGTCATGCACTGATCACGTGGATATCATGCACTGATCACGTGGCTGATCACACGTATCACATGACTGATCATGCACTGATCACGTGGCTATCATGCACTGATCACGTGGCTATCATGCACTGATCATGTGGCTGATCATGCACTGATCACGTAGCTACCATGCACTGATCACGTGACTGATCATGCACTGATCACGTGATTGATCATGCACTGATCGTGGCTGATCATGCACTGATCACGTGGCTGATCATACATATCACGTGACTGATCATGCACTGATCACGTGGCTGATCATGCACTGATCGTGGCTATCATGCACTGATCACGTGGCTGATCATGCACTGATCACGTGGCTACCATGCACTGGTCACGTGACTGATCATGCACTGATCACGTGATTGATCATGCACTGATCACGTGGCTGATCATGCACTGATCACGTGGCTGATCATGCACTGATCACGTGACTGATCATGCACTGATCACGTGACTGATCATGCACTGATCACGTGGCTATCATGCACTGATCACGTGGCTGATCATACACTGATCACGTGCCTGATCATGCACTGATCACGTGGCTGATCATGCACTGATCACGTGACTGATCATGCACTGATCACGTGACTGATCATGCACTGATCACGTGGCTATCATGCACTGATCACGTGGCTGATCATGCATGATCACGTAGCTATCATGCACTGATCACGTGACTGATCATGCACTGATCACGTGACTGATCATGCACTGATCACGTGGCTATCATGCACTATCACGTGGCTGATCATGCACTGATCACGTAGCTACCATGTACTGATCACGTGACTGATCATGCACTGATCACGTAACTGATCATGCACTGATCACGTGGCTATCATGCACTGATCACGTGGCTGATCATGCACTGATCACGTCTACACTATATGCACTGATCACATGGCTGATCATGCACTGATCACGTGGCTGATCATGCACTGATCACGTGGCTGATCATGCACTGATCACGTGGCTGATCACACACTGATCACATGACTGATCATGCACTGATCACGTGGCTATCATGCACTGATCACGTGGCTATCATGCACTGATCATGTGGCTGATCATGCAATGATCGTAGCTACCATGTACTGGTCACGTGACTGATCATGCACTGATCAAATTGATCATGCACTGATCACGTGGCTGATCATGCACTGATCACGTAACTGATCATGCACTGATCACGTGACTGATCATGCACTGATCACGTGGCTATCATGCACTGATCACGTGGCTGACATGCACTGATCACGTGCCTGGTCATGCACTGATCACGTGGCTGATCATGCACTGATCACGTGACTGATCATGCACTGATCACGTGACTGATCATGCACTGATCACGTGGCTATCATGCACTGATCACGTGGCTGATCATGCACATGATCACGTGCCTCCATGTACTGGTCACGTGACTGATCATGCACTGATCACGTGACTGATCATGCAGTGATCACGTGGCTATCAACTACTCACGTGGCTGATCATGCAATGATCATATAGCTACCATGTACAGGTCACGTGAATGATCATACACCATCAGGTGACTGATCATGCACTGATCACGTGGCTATCATGCACTGATCACGTGACTGATCATGCACTGATCACGTCTATATCATGCACTGATCACATGACTGCCATGCACTGATCACGTGGATGATCATACTAATCTTGTGACAGATCATGCACTGATCACGTGGCTGATCATGCACTGATACCGTGACTGAGCATGGACTGATCACATGACTATCATGTAGTGATCACGTGACTTAATGGCGCTGATCATGTGACTGATCATGCGCTGATCATGTTTGCTATCATACACTGATCATGTGCCTCTGGAGGCAATAAACAAAGAGCTGAGTAGGCACGAATCAAACAGTCAGCAGGCAATAATCATGGAACTCAGGTGTGAGGAATCATGCTGCTCAGCTGGCAATAATCAAGCAGCTGAGCAGGCAGGAATTACGCAGCACAGCTGGCAATTGTCAAGCAGATGACAGGCAGGAATCGTGCAGCTCAGCTGGCAATTGTCAAGCAGATGAGCAGACAGTAATCACGCAGCTCAGCAGGCCCTGATCACGTGACTGAGCATGCACTGTTCACGTGGCTGATCATACACTGATCACGTGATGATCATGCACTGATCACTGGATATCATGCACTGATCACGTGGCTGATCATACACTGATCACGTGTCTGACCATGCACTGATCACGTGGCTGATCATGCACTGCTCACGTAACTGATCATGCACTGATCACGTGGCTATCATGCACTGATCACGTGGCTGATCATGCACTGTTCACGTGGCTGATCACACACCTGTCACGTGACATATCATGCACTGATCACGTGGCACTCATGCACTGATCACGTGGCTGATCATACACTGCTCACGTAACTCATGCACACATCACGTGGCTATCATGCACTGCTCACGTGGCTCGTCATGGAATGATCACGTAGCTACCATATACTGGTCACGTGACTGATCATGCACTGATCACGTAAATGATCATGCACTGATCACGTGACTGATCATACTGATCACGTGACTGATCATGCACTGATCACGTGGCTATCATGCACTGCTCACGTGGCTGATCATGCAGATCACCAGCAACCATGTACTGGTCACGTGACTGATCATGCACTGATCACGTAATTGATCATGCACTGATCACGTGGCTCATCATGCACTGATCACGTGGTGATCACACATGTATCACGTGACTGATCATGCACTGATCCTGCGTGGCTCTCATGCACTGATCACGTGGCTATCATGCACTGATCACGTGGCTGATCATGCACTGATCACGTGACTGATCATGCACTGATCACGTGGCTGATCATGCACTGATCACGTGGCTATCATGCACTGATCACGTGGCTGATCATGCACTGATCACGTGCTACCATGCACTGATCACGTGGCTGATCATACTGATCACGTAACTGATCATGCACTGATCACGTGGCTGATCATGCACTGATCACGTGGCTGATCATGCACTGATCACGTGGCTGATCATGCACTGACACGTGACTGATCATGCACTGATCACGTGGCTGATCATGCACTGATCACGTGGCTGATCATGCACTGATCACGTGGCTGATCATGCACTGATCACGTGGCTGATCATGCACTGATCTCATGGACTGATCACACTGATCACGTGACTGATCATGCACTGATCACGTGACTGATCATGCACTGATCACGTGGCTATCATGCACTGATCACGTGGCTGATCATGCATGATCACGTGGCTACCATGTACTGGTCACGTGACTGATCATGCACTGATCACGAATTGATCATGCATGATCATGTGGCTGATCATGCACTGATCACGTGGCTGATCATGCACTGATCACGTAACTGATCATGCACTGATCACGTGACTGATCATGCACTGATCACGTGGCTATCATGCACTGATCACTTGCTGATCATACACTGATCACGTGCCTGATCATGCACTGATCACGTGGCTGATCATGCACTGATCACGTGACTGATCATGCACTGATCACGTGTCTGATCATGCACTGATCACGTGGCTATCATGCACTGCTCACGTGGCTGATCATGCCATGATCACGCAGCTACCATGTACTGGTCACATGACTGATCATGCACTGATCACGTGACTGATCATGCACTGATCACGTGGCTATCATGCACTACTCACGTGGCTGATCATGCAATGATCATGTAGCTACCATGTACAGTCACGTGAATGATCATACACCCATCAGGTGACTGATCATGCACTGATCACGTGGCTATCATGCACTGATCACGAGACTGATCATGCACTGATCACGTCTATATCATGCACTGATCACATGACTGCATGCACTGATCACGTGGATGATCATACACTAATCTTGTGACAGATCATGCACTGATCACGTGGCTGATCATGCACTGATACCGTGACTGAGCATGGACTGATCACATGACTATCATGTAGTGATCACGTGACTTAATGGCGCTGATCATGTGACTGATCATGCGCTGATCATGTTTGCTATCATACACTGATCATGTGCCTCTGGAGGCAATAAACAAAGAGCTGAGTAGGCACGAATCAAACAGTCAGCAGGCAATAATCATGGAACTCAGGTGTGAGGAATCATGCTGCTCAGCTGGCAATAATCAAGCAGCTGAGCAGGCAGGAATTATGCAGCACAGCTGGCAATTGTCAAGCAGATGACAGGCAGGAATCGTGCAGCTCAGCTGGCAATTGTCAAGCAGATGAGCAGACAGTAATCACGCAGCTCAGCAGGCCCAGATCACGTGACTGAGCATGCACTGTTCACGTGGCTGATCATACACTGATCACGTGATGATCATGCACTGATCACTTGGATATCATGCACTGATCACGTGGCTGATCATACACTGTTCACGTGTCTGACCATGCACTGATCACGTGGCTGATCATACACTGCTCACGTAACTGATCATGCACTGATCACGTGGCTATCATGCACTGATCACGTGGCTGAACATGCACTGTTCACGTGGCTGATCACACACCTGTCACGTGACATATCATGCACTGATCACGTGGCACTCATGCACTGATCACGTGGCTGATCATACTGCTCACGTAACTCATGCACACATCACGTGGCTATCATGCACTGCTACGTACTGGTCATGGAATGATCACGTAGCAACCATATACTGGTCACGTGACTGATCATGCATCACGAATGATCATGCACTGTTCACGTGACTGATCATGTACTGATCACGTGACTGATCATGCACTGATCACGTGGCTATCATGCACTGCTCACGTGGCTGATCATGCAACATCACGAGCAACCATGTACTGGTCACGTGACTGATCATGCACTGATCACGTAATTGATCATGCACTGATCACGTGGCTATCATGCACTGATCACGTGGCTGATCACACATGATCACGTGACTGATCATGCACTGATCACGTGGCTATCATGCACTGATCACGTGGCTGTCATGCACTGATCACGTGGCTATCATGCACTGATCACGTGGCTGATCACACACGTATCACATGACTGATCATGCACTGATCACGTGGCTATCATGCACTGATCACGTGGCTATCATGCACTGATCACGTGGCTGATCATGCAATGATCACGAGCTACCATGTACTGGTCACGTGACTGATCATGCACTGATCACGTAATTGATGCACTGATCACGTGGCTGATCATGCACTGATCACGGCTGATCATGCACTGATCACATGACTGATCATGCACTGATCACGTGACTGATCATGCACTGATCACGTGGCTATCATGCACTGATCACGTGGATCACGTGATCATGCACTGATCACGTGGCTGATCATGCACTGATCACGCACTGATCATGCACTGATCACGTGACTGATCATGCACTGATCACGTGGCTATCATGCACTGCTCACGTGGCTGATCATGCCATGATCACGCAGCTACCATGTACTGGTCACATGACTGATCATGCACTGATCACGTGACTGATCATGCACTGATCACGTGGCTATCATGCACTATCACGTGGCTGATCATGCAATGATCGTAGCTACCATGTACAGGTCACGTGAATGATCATACACCCATCAGGTGACTGATCATGCACTGATCACGTGGCTATCATGCACTGATCACGAGACTGATCATGCACTGATCACGTCTATATCATGCACTGATCACATGACTGCCCATGCACTGATCACGTGGATGATCATACACTAATCTTGTGACAGATCATGCACTGATCACGTGGCTGATCATGCACTGATACCGTGACTGAGCATGGACTGATCACATGACTATCATGTAGTGATCACGTGACTTAATGGCGCTGATCATGTGACTGATCATGCGCTGATCATGTTTGCTATCATACACTGATCATGTGCCTCTGGAGGCAATAAACAAAGAGCTGAGTAGGCACGAATCAAACAGTCAGCAGGCAATAATCATGGAACTCAGTGTGAGGAATCATGCTGCTCAGCTGGCAATAATCAAGCAGCTGAGCAGGCAGGAATTACGCAGCACAGCTGGCAATTGTCAAGCAGATGACAGGCAGGAATCGTGCAGCTCAGCTGGCAATTGTCAAGCAGATGAGCAGACAGTAATCACGCAGCTCAGCAGGCCCTGATCACGTGACTGAGCATGCACTGTTCACGCTGATCATACACTGATCACGTGATGATCATGCACTGATCACTTGGATATCATGCACTGATCACGTGGCTGATCATACACTGTTCACGTGTCTGACCATGCACTGATCACGTGGCTGATCATGCACTGCTCACGTAACTGATCATGCACTGATCACGTGGCTATCATGCACTGATCACGGCTGAACATGCACTGTTCACGTGGCTGATCACACACCTGTCACGTGACATATCATGCACTGATCACGTGGCACTCATGCACTGATCACGTGGCTGATCATACTCTGCTCACGTAACTCATGCACACATCACGTGGCTATCATGCACTGCTCACGGGTCATGGAATGATCATGCAGCTACCATATACTGGCACGTGACTGATCATGCACTGATCACGTAAATGATCATGCACTGATCACGTGACTGATCATGTACTGATCACGTGACTGATCATGCACTGATCACGTGATTGATCATGCACTGATCACGTGGCTGATCATGCACTGATCACGTGGCTGATCACACATGATCACGTGACTGATCATGCACTGATCACGTGGCTATCATGCACTGATCACGTGGCTGATCATGCACTGATCACGTGATATCATGCACTGATCACGTGGCTGATCACACACGATCACATGACTGATCATGCACTGATCACGTGGCATCATGCACTGATCACGTGGCTATCATGCACTGATCACGTGGCTGATCATGCAATGATCACGAGCTACCATGTACTGGCGTGATGATCATGCACTGATCACGTAATTGATCATGCACTGATCATGTGGCTGATCATGCACTGATCACGTGGCTGATCATGCACTGATCACATAACTGATCATGCACTGATCACGTGACTGATCATGCACTGATCACGTACATCATGCACTGATCACGTGGCTGACATGCACTGATCACGTGGCTGATCATGCACTGATCACGTGACTGATCATGCACTGATCACGTGACTGATCATGCACTGATCACGTGGCTATCATGCACTGCACGTGGCTGATCATGCCATGATCACGCAGCTACCATGTACTGGTCACATGACTGATCATGCACTGATCACGTGACTGATCATGCACTGATCACGTGGCTATCATGCACTACTCACGTGGCTGATCATGCAATGATCATGTAGCTACCATGTACAGGTCACGTGAATGATCATACACCCATCAGGTGACTGATCATGCACTGATCACGGGCTATCATGCACTGATCACGAGACTGATCATGCACTGATCACGTCTATATCATGCACTGATCACATGACTGCCCATGCACTGATCACGTGGATGATCATACACTAATCATGTGACAGATCATGCACTGATCACGTGGCTGATCATGCACTGATACCGTGACTGAGCATGGACTGATCACATGACTATCATGTAGTGATCACGTGACTTAATGGCGCTGATCATGTGACTGATCATGCGCTGATCATGTTTGCTATCATACACTGATCATGTGCCTCTGGAGGCAATAAACAAAGAGCTGAGTAGGCACGAATCAAACAGTCAGCAGGCAATAATCATGGAACTCAGGTGTGAGGAATCATGCTGCTCAGCTGGCAATAATCAAGCAGCTGAGCAGGCAGGAATTACGCAGCACAGCTGGCAATTGTCAAGCAGATGACAGGCAGGAATCGCAGCTCAGCTGGCAATTGTCAAGCAGATGAGCAGACAGTAATCACGCAGCTCAGCAGGCCCAGATCACGTGACTGAGCATGCACTGTTCACGTGGCTGATCATACACTGATCACGTGATGATCATGCACTGATCACTTGGATATCATGCACTGATCACGTGGCTGATCATACACTGTTCACGTGTCTGACCATGCACTGATCACGTGGCTGATCATACACTGCTCACGTAACTGATCATGCACTGATCACGTGGCTATCATGCACTGATCACGTGGCTGAACATGCACTGTCACGTGGCTGATCACACACCTGTCACGTGACATATCATGCACTGATCACGTGGCACTCATGCACTGATCACGTGGCTGATCATACTCTGTCACGTAACTCATGCACACATCACGTGGCTATCATGCACTGCTCACGTGGCTGTCATGGAATGATCACGTAGCAACCATATACTGGTCACGTGACTGATCATGCACTGATCACGTAAATGATCATGCACTGTTCACGTGACTGATCATGCACTGATCACGTGACTGATCATGCACTGATCACGTGGCTATCATGCACTGCTCACGTGGCTGATCATGCAACGATCACGTAGCAACCATGCACTGGTCACGTGACTGATCATGCACTGATCACGAATGATCATGCACTGATCACGTGGCTGATCATGCACTGATCACGTGGCTGATCATGCACTGATCACGTGGCTGATCATGCACTGATCACGTGCTGATCATGCACTGATCACGTGGCTGTCATGCACTGATCACGTGATGATCATGCACTGATCACGTGGCTGATCATGCACTGATCACGTGGCTGATCATGCACTGATCACGCAATATCATGCACTGATCACGTGCTATCATGCACTGATCACGTGGATCTGACTGATCATGCACTGATCACATGGCCACACTGATCATGGCTATCATGCACTGACTGTGGCTGATCATGCACTGATCACGAACTGATCATGCACTGATCACGTGCTGATCATGCACTGATCACGTGACTGATCATGCACTGATCACGTGGCTGATCATGCACTGATCACGTGGCTATCATGCACTGATCACGTGGCTGATCATGCCTGATCACGTGGCTACCATGTACTGGTCACATGACTGATCATGCACTGATCACGTGACTGATCATGCTGATCACGTGGCTATCATGCACTACTCACGTGGCTGATCATGCAATGATCATGTAGCTACCATGTACAGGTCACGTGAATGATCATACACCCATCAGGTGACTGATCATGCACTGATCACGTGGCTATCATGCACTGATCACGAGACTGATCATGCACTGATCACGCTATATCATGCACTGATCACATGACTGCCATGCACTGATCACGTGGATGATCATACACTAATCATGTGACAGATCATGCACTGATCACGTGGCTGATCATGCACTGATACCGTGACTGAGCATGGACTGATCACATGACTATCATGTAGTGATCACGTGACTTAATGGCGCTGATCATGTGACTGATCATGCTGATCATGTTTGCTATCATACACTGATCATGTGCCTCTGGAGGCAATAAACAAAGAGCTGAGTAGGCACGAATCAAACAGTCAGCAGGCAATAATCATGGAACTCAGGTGAGGAATCATGCTGCTCAGCTGGCAATAATCAAGCAGCTGAGCAGGCAGGAATTACGCAGCACAGCTGGCAATTGTCAAGCAGATGACAGGCAGGAATCGTGCAGCTCAGCTGGCAATTGTCAAGCAGATGAGCAGACAGTAATCACGCAGCTCAGCAGGCCCAGATCACGTGACTGAGCATGCACTGTTCACGTGGCTGATCATACACTGATCACGTGATGATCATGCACTGATCACTTGGATATCATGCACTGATCACGTGGCTGATCATACACTGTTCACGTGTCTGACCATGCACTGATCACGTGGCTGATCATACACTGCTCACGTGAACTGATCATGCACTGATCACGTGGCTATCATGCACTGATCACGTGGCTGAACATGCACTGTTCACGTGGCTGATCACACACCTGTCACGTGACATATCATGCACTGATCACGCACTCATGCACTGATCACGTGGCTGATCATACTCTGCTCACGTAACTCATGCACATCACGTGGCTATCATGCACTGCTCACGTGGCTCGTCATGGAATGATCATGAGCAACCATATACTGGTCACGTGACTGATCATGCACTGATCACGAATGATCATGCACTGTCACGTGATGATCATGACTGATCACGTGACTGATCATGCACTGATCACGTGATTATCATGCTCTGTCACGTGGCTGATCATGCACGATCACGTGTACAACATGATCACGTGACTGATCATGCACTGATCACGATCATGCACTGATCACGTGGCATGCACTGATCACGTGGCTATCATGCACTGATCACGTGGCTGATCACACTATCACGTGACTGATCATGCACTGATCACGTGGCTATCATGCACTGATCACGTGGCTATCATGCACTGATCACTGATCATGCATGATCACGTGCTACTGATCACGTGACTGATCATGCACTGATCACGTGATTGATCATGCACTGATCACGTGGCTATCATGCACTGATCACGTGCTGATCATGCACTGATCACATGACTGATCATGCACTGATCACGTGACTGATCATGCACTGATCACGTGGCTATCATGCACTGATCACGTGGCTGATCATGCACTGATCACGTGGCTGATCATGCACTGATCACGTGACTGATCATGCACTGATCACGTGACTGATCATGCACTGATCACGTGGCTATCATGCACTGCTCACGTGGCTGATCATGCCATGATCACGCAGCTACCATGTACTGGTCACATGACTGATCATGCACTGATCACGTGACTGATCATGCAGTGATCACGTGGCTATCATGCACTACTCACGTGGCTGATCATGCAATGATCATGTAGCTACCATGTACAGGTCACGTGAATGATCATACACCCATCAGGTGACTGATCATGCACTGATCACGTGGCTATCATGCACTGATCACAGACTGATCATGCACTGATCACGTCTATATCATGCACTGATCACATGACTGCCATGCACTGATCACGTGGATGATCATACACTAATCATGTGACAGATCATGCACTGATCACGTGGCTGATCATGCACTGATACCGTGACTGAGCATGGACTGATCACATGACTATCATGTAGTGATCACGTGACTTAATGGCGCTGATCATGTGACTGATCATGCGCTGATCATGTTTGCTATCATACACTGATCATGTGCCTCTGGAGGCAATAAACAAAGAGCTGAGCATGAATCAAACAGTCAGCAGGCAATAATCATGGAACTCAGCTGTGAGGAATCATGCTGCTCAGCTGGCAATAATCAAGCAGCTGAGCAGGCAGGAATTACGCAGCACAGCTGGCAATTGTCAAGCAGATGACAGGCAGGAATCGTGCAGCTCAGCTGGCAATTGTCAAGCAGATGAGCAGACAGTAATCACGCAGCTCAGCAGGCCCAGATCACGTGACTGAGCATGCACTGTTCACGTGGCTGATCATACACTGATCACGTGATGATCATGCACTGATCACTTGGATATCATGCACTGATCACGTGGCTGATCATACACTGTTCACGTGTCTGACCATGCACTGATCACGTGGCTGATCATACACTGCTCACGTAACTGATCATGCACTGATCACGTGGCTATCATGCACTGATCACGTGGCTGAACATGCACTGTTCACGTGGCTGATCACACACCTGTCACGTGACATATCATGCACTGATCACGTGGCACTCATGCACTGATCACGTGGCTGATCATACTCTGCTCACGAATCATGCACACATCACGTGGCTATCATGCACTGCTCACGGGTCATGGAATGATCACGTAGCAACCATATACTGGCACGCACTGATCATGCACAGATCACGTAAATGATCATGCACTGTTCACGTGACTGATCATGCACTGATCACGTGACTGATCATGCACTGATCACGTGGCTATCATGCTCTGCTCACGTGGCTGATCATGCAACGATCACGTAGCAACCATGTACTGGTCACGTGACTGATCATGCACTGATCACGTAATTGATCCTGCACTGATCACGTGGCTCATCATGCACTGATCACGTGATCACACTGATCACATCATGCACTGATCACTGTCATGCACGATCACGTGGCTATCATGCACTGATCACGTGTGATCATGCACTGATCATTGATCACACTGATCACGTGGCTGATCATGCACTGATCACGTGGCTATCATGCACTGATCACGTGGCTACATGCACTGATCACGTGGCTGATCACACTGATCACGAGCTGATCACGCACTGATGCACTGATCACGTGATCATGCACTGATCACGTGGCTGATCATGCACTGATCACGTGCTATCATGCACTGATCACGTGACTGATCATGCACTGATCACGAACTGATCATGCACTGATCACGTGGCTGATCATGCACTGATCACGTGGCTGATCATGCACTGATCACGTGACTGATCATGCACTGATCACGGACTGATCATGCACTGATCATGCTTCAACGCTGATCATGCACTGATCACGTGCTATCATGCACTGACACGTGGCTGATCATGCAATGATCATGTAGCTACCATGTACAGGTCACGTGAATGATCATACACCCATCAGGTGACTGATCATGCACTGATCACGTGGCTATCATGCACTGATCACGAGACTGATCATGCACTGATCACGTCTATATCATGCACTGATCACATGACTGCATGTGCACTGATCACGTGGATGATCATACACTGATCATGTGACAGATCATGCACTGATCACGTGGCTGATCATGCACTGATACCGTGACTGAGCATGGACTGATCACATGACTATCATGTAGTGATCACGTGACTTAATGGCGCTGATCATGTGACTGATCATGCGCTGATCATGTTTGCTATCATACACTGATCATGTGCCTCTGGAGGCAATAAACAAAGAGCTGAGTAGGCACGAATCAAACAGCAGGCAATAATCATGGAACTCAGGTGTGAGGAATCATGCTGCTCAGCTGGCAATAATCAAGCAGCTGAGCAGGCAGGAATTACGCAGCACAGCTGGCAATTGTCAAGCAGATGACAGGCAGGAATCGTGCAGCTCAGCTGGCAATTGTCAAGCAGATGAGCAGACAGTAATCACGCAGCTCAGCAGGCCCTGATCACGTGACTGAGCATGCACTGTTCACGTGGCTGATCATACACTGATCACGTGATGATCATGCACTGATCACTTGGATATCATGCACTGATCACGTGGCTGATCATACACTGTTCACGTGTCTGACCATGCACTGATCACGTGGCTGATCATACACTGCTCACGTAACTGATCATGCACTGATCACGTGGCTATCATGCACTGATCACGTGGCTGAACATGCACTGTTCACGTGGCTGATCACACACCTGTCACGTGACATATCATGCACTGATCACGTGGCACTCATGCACTGATCACGTGGCTGATCATACTCTGCTCACGAATCATGCACACATCACGTGGCATCATGCACTGCTCACGTGGCTCATGGAATGATCACGAGCTACCATATACTGGTCACGTGACTGATCATGCACAGATCACGAATGATCATGCACTGTTCACGTGACTGATCATGTACTGATCACGTGACTGATCATGCACTGATCACGTATCATGCCTGCTCACGTGGCTGATCATGCAACGATCACGAGCAACCATGTACTGATCACGTGACTGATCATGCACTGATCACGAATTGATCATGCACTGATCACGTGGCTCATCATGCACTGATCACGTGGCTGATCACACATGTATCACGTGACTGATCATGCACTGATCACGTGGCTATCATGCACTGATCACGTGGCTATCATGCACTGACTGGCTGATCATGCACTGATCATGAGCTACCATGCACTGATCATGTGACTGATCATGCACTGATCACGTGGCTGATCATGCACTGATCACGTGGCTGATCATGCACTGATCACGTACTGATCATGCACTGATCACGTGACTGATCATGCACTGATCACGTGACTGATCATGCACTGATCACGTGGCTATCATGCACTGATCACGTGGCTGATCATGCACTGATCACGTGGCTGATCATGCACTGATCACGTGACTGATCATGCACTGATCACGTGGCTGATCATGCACTGATCACGTGACTGATCATGCACTGATCACGTGACTGATCATGCACTGATCACGTGGCTATCATGCACTGATCACGTGGCTGATCATGCATGATCACGCAGCTACCATGTACTGGTCACGTGACTGATCATGCACTGATCACGTGACTGATCATGCACTGATCACGTGGCTGATCATGCACTGATCACGTGGCTGATCATGCACTGATCACGTGACTGATCATGCACTGATCACGTGACTGATCATGCACTGATCACGTGGCTATCATGCACTGATCACGTGGCTGATCATGCACTGATCACGTGCCTGATCATGCACTGATCACGTGGCTGATCATGCACTGATCACGTGACTGATCATGCACTGATCACGTGACTGATCATGCACTGATCACGTGGCTATCATGCACTGCTCACGTGGCTGATCATGCCATGATCACGCAGCTACCATGTACTGGTCACATGACTGATCATGCACTGATCACGTGACTGATCATGCACTGATCACGTGGCTATCATGCACTACTCACGTGGCTGATCATGCAATGATCATGTAGCTACCATGTACAGGTCACGTGAATGATCACACCCATCAGGTGACTGATCATGCACTGATCACGTGGCTATCATGCACTGATCACGAGACTGATCATGCACTGATCACGTCTATATCATGCACTGATCACATGACTGCCATGCACTGATCACGTGGATGATCATACACTAATCATGTGACAGATCATGCACTGATCACGTGGCTGATCATGCACTGATACCGTGACTGAGCATGGACTGATCACATGACTATCATGTAGTGATCACGTGACTTAATGGCGCTGATCATGTGACTGATCATGCGCTGATCATGTTTGCTATCATACACTGATCATGTGCCTCTGGAGGCAATAAACAAAGAGCTGAGTAGGCACGAATCAAACAGTCAGCAGGCAATAATCATGGAACTCAGGTGAGGAATCATGCTGCTCAGCTGGCAATAATCAAGCAGCTGAGCAGGCAGGAATTACGCAGCACAGCTGGCAATTGTCAAGCAGATGACAGGCAGGAATCGTGCAGCTCAGCTGGCAATTGTCAAGCAGATGAGCAGACAGTAATCACGCAGCTCAGCAGGCCCTGATCACGTGACTGAGCATGCACTGTTCACGTGGCTGATCATGCACTGATCACGTGGCTGATCATGCACTGATCACGTGGCTATCATGCACTGATCACGTGGCTGATCATGCACTGATCACGAACTGATCATGCACTGATCACGTGGCTGATCATGCACTGATCACGTGGCTGATCACACTGATCACGTGACTGATCATGCACTGATCACGTGGTGATCATGCACTGATCACGTGGCTGATCATGCACTGATCACGTGGCTATCATGCACTGATCACGTGGCTGATCATGCACTGATCACGTGACTGATCATGCACTGATCACGTGGCTATCATGCACTGATCACGTGGCTATCATGCACTGATCACGTGGCTGATCATGCAATGATCACGTAGCTACCATGCACTGATCACGTGACTGATCATGCACTGATCACGTAACTGATCATGCACTGATCACGTGGCTGATCATGCACTGATCACGTGGCTGATCATGCACTGATCACGTGGCTGATCATGCACTGATCACGTGACTGATCATGCACTGATCACGTATCATGCACTGATCACGTGGCTGATCATGCACTGATCACGTGGCTGATCATGCACTGATCACGTGGCTGATCATGCACTGATCATGTAGCTACCATGTACAGGTCACGAATGACTGCTACACCCATCACGTGACTGATCATGCACTGATCACGTGGCTATCATGCACTGATCACGTGACTGATCATGCACTGATCACGTCTATATCATGCACTGATCACATGACTGCATCATGCACTGATCACGTGGATGATCATGCACTGATCATGTGACTGATCATGCACTGATCACGTGGCTGATCATGCACTGATACCGTGACTGAGCATGGACTGATCACATGACTATCATGTAGTGATCACGTGACTTAATGGCGCTGATCGTGACTGATCATGCGCTGATCATGTTTGCTATCATACACTGATCATGTGCCTCTGGAGGCAATAAACAAAGAGCTGAGTAGGCACGAATCAAACAGTCAGCAGGCAATAATCATGGAACTCAGGTGTGAGGAATCATGCTGCTCAGCTGGCAATAATCAAGCAGCTGAGCAGGCAGGAATTACGCAGCACAGCTGGCAATTGTCAAGCAGATGACAGGCAGGAATCGTGCAGCTCAGCTGGCAATTGTCAAGCAGATGAGCAGACAGTAATCACGCAGCTCAGCAGGCCCTGATCACGTGACTGAGCATGCACTGTTCACGTGGCTGATCATACACTGATCACGTGATGATCATGCACTGATCACTTGGATATCATGCACTGATCACGTGGCTGATCATACACTGTTCACGTGTCTGACCATGCACTGATCACGTGGCTGATCATACACTGCTCACGTAACTGATCATGCACTGATCACGTGGCTATCATGCACTGATCACGTGGCTGAACATGCACTGTTCACGTGGCTGATCACACACCTGTCACGTGACATATCATGCACTGATCACGTGGCACTCATGCACTGATCACGTGGCTGATCATACTCTGCTCACGTAACTCATGCACACATCACGTGGCTATCATGCACTGCTCACGTGGCTCGTCATGGAATGATCACGAGCAACCATATACTGGTCACGTGACTGATCATGCACTGATCACGAATGATCATGCACTGTTCACGTGACTGATCATGCACTGATCACGTGACTGATCATGCACTGATCACGTGGCTATCATGCACTGCTCACGTGGCTGATCATGCAACGATCACGTAGCAACCATGTACTGGTCACGTGACTGATCATGCACTGATCACGTAATTGATCATGCACTGATCACGTGGCTCATCATGCACTGATCACGTGGCTGATCACACATGTATCACGTGACTGATCATGCACTGATCACGTGGCTGTCATGCACTGATCACGTGGATATCATGCACTGATCACGTGGCTGATCACACACGTATCACATGACTGATCATGCACTGATCACGTGGCTATCATGCACTGATCACGTGGCTATCATGCACTGATCACGTGGCTGATCATGCATGATCACGTAGCTACCATGTACTGGTCACGTGACTGATCATGCACTGATCACGTAATTGATCATGCACTGATCACGTGGCTGATCATGCACTGATCACGTGGCTGATCATACACTGATCACGTGACTGATCATGCACTGATCACGTGACTGATCATGCACTGATCACGTGGCTATCATGCACTGATCACGTGGCTGGACATGCACTGATCACGTGGCTGATCATGCACTGATCACGTGACTGATCATGCACTGATCACGTGACTGATCATGCACTGATCACGTGGCTATCATGCACTGCTCACGTGGCTGATCATGCCATGATCACGCAGCTACCATGTACTGGTCACATGACTGATCATGCACTGATCACGTGACTGATCATGCACTGATCACGTGGCTATCATGCACTACTCACGTGGCTGATCATGCAATGATCATGTAGCTACCATGTACAGGTCACGTGAATGATCATACACCCATCAGGTGACTGATCATGCACTGATCACGTGGCTATCATGCACTGATCACGAGACTGATCATGCACTGATCACGTCTATATCATGCACTGATCACATGACTGCCCATGCACTGATCACGTGGATGATCATACACTAATCATGTGACAGATCATGCACTGATCACGTGGCTGATCATGCACTGATACCGTGACTGAGCATGGACTGATCACATGACTATCATGTAGTGATCACGTGACTTAATGGCGCTGATCATGTGACTGATCATGCGCTGATCATGTTTGCTATCATACACTGATCATGTGCCTCTGGAGGCAATAAACAAAGAGCTGAGTAGGCACGAATCAAACAGTCAGCAGGCAATAATCATGGAACTCAGGTGTGAGGAATCATGCTGCTCAGCTGGCAATAATCAAGCAGCTGAGCAGGCAGGAATTACGCAGCACAGCTGGCAATTGTCAAGCAGATGACAGGCAGGAATCGTGCAGCTCAGCTGGCAATTGTCAAGCAGATGAGCAGACAGTAATCACGCAGCTCAGCAGGCCCAGATCACGTGACTGAGCATGCACTGTTCACGTGGCTGATCATACACTGATCACGTGATGATCATGCACTGATCACTTGGATATCATGCACTGATCACGTGGCTGATCATACACTGTTCACGTGTCTGACCATGCACTGATCACGTGGCTGATCATACACTGCTCACGTAACTGATCATGCACTGATCACGTGGCTATCATGCACTGATCACGTGGCTGAACATGCACTGTTCACGTGGCTGATCACACACCTGTCACGTGACATATCATGCACTGATCACGTGGCACTCATGCACTGATCACGTGGCTGATCATACTCTGCTCACGTAACTCATGCACACATCACGTGGCTATCATGCACTGCTCACGTGGCTCATGGAATGATCACGTAGCAACCATATACTGGTCACGTGACTGATCATGCACAGATCACGAATGATCATGCACTGTTCACGTGACTGATCATGCACTGATCACGTGACTGATCATGCACTGATCACGTGGCTATCATGCACTGATCACGTGGCTGATCATGCAACGATCACGTAGCAACCATGTACTGGTCACGTGACTGATCATGCACTGATCACGTAATTGATCATGCACTGATCACGTGGCTCATCATGCACTGATCACGTGCTGATCACACATGTATCACGTGACTGATCATGCACTGATCACGTGGCTCATGCACTGATCACGTGACTGTCATGCACTGATCACGTGGATATCATGCACTGATCACGTGGCTGATCACACACGTATCACATGACTGATCATGCACTGATCACGTGGCTATCATGCACTGATCACGTGGCTATCATGCACTGATCACGGCTGATCATGCACTGATCACGACTGATCATGCACTGATCACGTGCTGATCATGCACTGATCACGTGGCTGATCATGCACTGATCACGTGGCTGATCATGCACTGATCACGTGCTGATCATGCACTGATCACGTGACTGATCATGCACTGATCACGTGACTATCATGCACTGATCACGTGGCTGATCATGCACTGATCACGTGGCTGATCATGCACTGATCACGTGGCTGATCATGCAATGATCATGTAGCTACCATGTACTGGTCACGTGAATGATCATGCACCCATCAGGTGACTGATCATGCACTGATCACGTGGCTATCATGCACTGATCACGTGACTGATCATGCACTGATCACGTCTATATCATGCACTGATCACATGACTGCCCATGCACTGATCACGTGGATGATCATACACTAATCATGTGACAGATCATGCACTGATCACGTGGCTGATCATGCACTGATACCGTGACTGAGCATGGACTGATCACATGACTATCATGTAGTGATCACGTGACTTAATGGCGCTGATCATGTGACTGATCATGCGCTGATCATGTTTGCTATCATACACTGATCATGTGCCTCTGGAGGCAATAAACAAAGAGCTGAGTAGGCACGAATCAAACAGTCAGCAGGCAATAATCATGGAACTCAGGTGTGAGGAATCATGCTGCTCAGCTGGCAATAATCAAGCAGCTGAGCAGGCAGGAATTACGCAGCACAGCTGGCAATTGTCAAGCAGATGACAGGCAGGAATCGTGCAGCTCAGCTGGCAATTGTCAAGCAGATGAGCAGACAGTAATCACGCAGCTCAGCAGGCCCAGATCACGTGACTGAGCATGCACTGTTCGCGTGGCTGATCATGCACTGATCACGTGATGATCATGCACTGATCACTTGGATATCATGCACTGATCACGTGGCTGATCACACACTGTTCACGTGTCTGACCATGCACTGATCACGTGGCTGATCATACACTGCTCACGTGGCTGATCATGCACTGATCACGTGGCTATCATGCACTGATCACGTGGCTGAACATGCACTGTTCACGGCTGATCACACACCTGTCACGTGACATATCATGCACTGATCACGTGGCACTCATGCACTGATCACGTGGCTGATCATACACTGATCACGTAACTCATGCACACATCACGTGGCTATCATGCACTGCTCACGTGGCTCGTCATGGAATGATCACGTGGCTACCATATACTGATCACGTGACTGATCATGCACTGATCACGAATGATCATGCACTGATCACGTGACTGATCATGCACTGATCACGTGACTGATCATGCACTGATCACGTGGCTATCATGCACTGCTCACGTGGCTGATCATGCAACGATCACGAGCAACCATGTACTGGTCACGTGACTGATCATGCACTGATCACGTAATTGATCATGCACTGATCACGTGGCTCATCATGCACTGATCACGTGGCTGATCACACATGTATCGCGTGACTGATCATGCACTGATCACGTGGCTCATCATGCACTGATCACGTGGCTGTCATGCACTGATCACGTGGATATCATGCACTGATCACGTGGCTGATCATACACGATCACATGACTGATCATGCACTGATCACGTGGCTATCATGCACTGATCACGTGGCTATCATGCACTGATCACGTGGCTGATCAGGCAATGATCGCGTAGCTACCATGTACTGGTCAGTGACTGATCATGCACTGATCACGTAACTGATCATGCACTGATCACGTGGCTGATCATGCACTGATCACGTGACTGCATCATGCACTGATCACGTGACTGATCATGCACTGATCACGTGATCATGCACTGATCACGTGGCTGATCATGCACTGATCACGTGGCTGATCATGCACTGATCACGTGACTGATCATGCACTGATCACGTGTCTGATCATGCACTGATCACGTGGCTATCATGCACTGATCACGTGGCTGATCATGCCATGATCACTGGCTACCATGTACTGGTCACATGACTGATCATGCACTGATCACGTGACTGATCATGCAGATCACGTGGCTATCATGAACTACTCACGTGGCTGATCATGCAATGATCATGTAGCTACCATGTACAGGTCACGTGAATGATCATACACCCATCAGGTGACTGATCATGCACTGATCACGTGGCTATCATGCACTGATCACGAGACTGATCATGCACTGATCACGTCTATATCATGCACTGATCACATGACTGCCATGCACTGATCACGTGGATGATCATACACTAATCATGTGACAGATCATGCACTGATCACGTGGCTGATCATGCACTGATACCGTGACTGAGCATGGACTGATCACATGACTATCATGTAGTGATCACGTGACTTAATGGCGCTGATCATGTGACTGATCATGCGCTGATCATGTTTGCTATCATACACTGATCATGTGCCTCTGGAGGCAATAAACAAAGAGCTGAGTAGGCACGAATCAAACAGTCAGCAGGCAATAATCATGGAACTCAGGTGTGAGGAATCATGCTGCTCAGCTGGCAATAATCAAGCAGCTGAGCAGGCAGGAATTACGCAGCACAGCTGGCAATTGTCAAGCAGATGACGGGCAGGAATCGTGCAGCTCAGCTGGCAATTGTCAAGCAGATGAGCAGACAGTAATCACGCAGCTCAGCAGGCCCTGATCACGTGACTGAGCATGCACTGTTCACGTGGCTGATCATACACTGATCGCGTGATGATCATGCACTGATCGCTTGGATATCATGCACTGATCACGTGGCTGATCATACACTGTTCACGTGTCTGACCATGCACTGATCACGTGGCTGATCATACACTGCTCACGTAACTGATCATGCACTGATCACGTGGCTATCATGCACTGATCACGTGGCTGAACATGCACTGTTCACGTGGCTGATCACACACCTGTCACGTGACATATCATGCACTGATCACGTGGCATCATGCACTGATCACGTGGCTGATCATACTCTGCTCACGTAACTCATGCACACATCACGTGGCTATCATGCACTGCTCACGTGGCTCGTCATGGAATGATCACGTAGCAACCATACTGGTCACGTGACTGATCATGGATCACGTAAATGATCATGCACTGTTCACGTGACTGATCATGCACTGATCACGTGGCTGATCATGCACTGATCACGTGGCTATCATGCACTGCTCACGTGGCTGATCCTGCAACGATCACGTAGCAACCATGTACTGGTCACGTGACTGATCATGCACTGATCATGCACTGATCATGCACTGATCACGTGGCTCATCATGCACTGATCACGTGGCTGATCACACATGATCACGTGACTGATCATGCACTGATCACGTGGCTATCATGCACTGATCACGTGGCTGATCATGCACTGATCACGTGGATATCATGCACTGATCACGTGGCTGATCACACACGATCACGTGGCTGATCATGCACTGATCACGTGGCTATCATGCACTGATCACGTGGCTATCATGCACTGATCACGTGGCTGATCATGCACTGATCACGAGCTACCATGCACTGGTCACGTGACTGATCATGCACTGATCACGTAACTGATCATGCACTGATCACGTGGCTGATCATGCACTGATCACGTGGCTGATCATGCACTGATCACGTGACTGATCATGCACTGATCACGTGACTGATCATGCACTGATCACGTGGCTATCATGCACTGATCACGTGGCTGATCATGCACTGATCACGTGGCTGATCATGCACTGATCACGTGACTGATCATGCACTGATCACGTGACTGATCATGCACTGATCACGTGGCTATCATGCACTGATCACGTGGCTGATCATGCCATGATCACGCAGCTACCATGTACTGATCACATGACTGATCATGCACTGATCACGTGACTGATCATGCACTGATCACGTGGCTATCATGCACTACTCACGTGGCTGATCATGCAATGATCATGTAGCTACCATGTACAGGTCACGTGAATGATCATACACCCATCAGGTGACTGATCATGCACTGATCACGTGGCTATCATGCACTGATCACGGACTGATCATGCACTGATCACGTCTATATCATGCACTGATCACATGACTGCATGCACTGATCACGTGGATGATCATACACTAATCATGTGACAGATCATGCACTGATCACGTGGCTGATCATGCACTGATACGACTGAGCATGGACTGATCACATGACTATCATGTAGTGATCACGTGACTTAATGGCGCTGATCATGTGACTGATCATGCGCTGATCATGTTTGCTATCATCACTGATCATGTGCCTCTGGAGGCAATAAACAAAGAGCTGAGTAGGCACGAATCAAACAGTCAGCAGGCAATAATCATGGAACTCAGGTGAGGAATCATGCTGCTCAGCTGGCAATAATCAAGCAGCTGAGCAGGCAGGAATTACGCAGCACAGCTGGCAATTGTCAAGCAGATGACAGGCAGGAATCGTGCTCAGCTGGCAATTGTCAAGCAGATGAGCAGACAGTAATCACGCAGCTCAGCAGGCCCAGATCACGTGACTGAGCATGCACTGTTCACGTGGCTGATCATACACTGATCACGTGATGATCATGCACTGATCACTTGGATATCATGCACTGATCACGTGGCTGATCATACACTGTTCGCGTGTCTGACCATGCACTGATCACGTGGCTGATCATGCACTGCTCACGTAACTGATCATGCACTGATCACGTGGCTATCATGCACTGATCACGTGGCTGAACATGCACTGTTCACGTGGCTGATCACACACCTGTCACGTGACTATCATGCACTGATCACGTGGCACTCATGCACTGATCACGTGGCTGATCATACTCTGATCACGTGACTCATGCACACATCACGTGGCTATCATGCACTGCTCACGTGGCTCGATCATGGAATGATCACGTAGCAACCATATACTGGTCACGTGACTGATCATGCACTGATCACGTAAATGATCATGCACTGTTCACGTGACTGATCATGTACTGATCGCGTGACTGATCATGCACTGATCACGTGGCTATCATGCACTGCTCACGTGGCTGATCATGCAATGATCACGTAGCACCATGTACTGGTCACGTGACTGATCATGCACTGATCACGTAATTGATCATGCACTGATCACGTGGCTCATCATGCACTGATCACGTGCTGATCACACTGATCACGACTGATCATGCACTGATCCGTGGCTCTCATGCATGATCACGTGGCTGTCATGCACTGATCACGTGGCTATCATGCACTGATCACGTGGCTGATCATGACACGATCACATGACTGATCATGCACTGATCACGTGGCTATCATGCACTGATCACGTGGCTATCATGCACTGATCACGTGGCTGATCATGCACTGATCACGTAGCTATCATGCACTGATCACGTGACTGATCATGCACTGATCACGACTGATCATGCACTGATCACGTGGCTGATCATGCACTGATCACGTGGCTGATCATGCACTGATCACGTGGCTGATCATGCACTGATCACGTGGCTGATCATGCACTGATCACGTGGCTGATCATGCACTGATCACGTGGCTGATCATGCACTGATCACGTGGCTGATCATGCAATGATCATGTAGCTACCATGTACAGGTCACGTGAATGATCATACACCCATCAGGTGACTGATCATGCACTGATCACGTGGCTATCATGCACTGATCACGAGACTGATCATGCACTGATCACGTCTATATCATGCACTGATCACGTGACTGCCCATGCACTGATCACGTGGATGATCATACACTAATCATGTGACAGATCATGCACTGATCACGTGGCTGATCATGCACTGATACCGTGACTGAGCATGGACTGATCACATGACTATCATGTAGTGATCACGTGACTTAATGGCGCTGATCATGTGACTGATCATGCGCTGATCATGTTTGCTATCATACACTGATCACGTGCCTCTGGAGGCAATAAACAAAGAGCTGAGTAGGCACGAATCAAACAGTCAGCAGGCAATAATCATGGAACTCAGCTGTGAGGAATCATGCTGCTCAGCTGGCAATAATCAAGCAGCTGAGCAGGCAGGAATTACGCAGCACAGCTGGCAATTGTCAAGCAGATGACGGGCAGGAATCGTGCAGCTCAGCTGGCAATTGTCAAGCAGATGAGCAGACAGTAATCACGCAGCTCAGCAGGCCCAGATCACGTGACTGAGCATGCACTGTTCACGTGGCTGATCATACACTGATCACGTGATGATCATGCACTGATCACTTGGATATCATGCACTGATCACGTGGCTGATCATACACTGTTCACGTGTCTGACCATGCACTGATCACGTGGCTGATCATACACTGCTCACGTAACTGATCATGCACTGATCACGTGGCTATCATGCACTGATCACGTGGCTGAACATGCACTGTTCACGTGGCTGATCACACACTGTCACGTGACATATCATGCACTGATCACGTGGCACTCATGCACTGATCACGTGGCTGATCATACTCTGCTCACGTAACTCATGCACACATCACGTGGCTATCATGCACTGCTCACGTGGCTGTCATGGAATGATCACGTAGCAACCATATACTGGTCACGTGACTGATCATGCACTGATCACGTAAATGATCATGCACTGTTCACGTGACTGATCATGTACTGATCACGTGACTGATCATGCACTGATCACGTGGCTATCATGCTCTGCTCACGTGGCTGATCATGCACGATCACGAGCAACCATGTACTGGTCACGGACTGATCATGCACTGATCACGTAACTGATCATGCACTGATCACGTGGCTGATCATGCACTGATCACGTGGCTGATCATGCACTGATCACGCAGGCTATCATGCACTGATCACGTGACTGATCATGCACTGATCACGTGACTGATCATGCACTGATCACGTGGCTGATCATGCACTGATCACGTAGCTATCATGCACTGATCACGTGACTGATCATGCACTGATCACGTGACTGATCATGCACTGATCGCGTGGCTGATCATGCACTGATCACGTGCTGATCATGCACTGATCACGTGACTGATCATGCACTGATCACGTGACTGATCATGCACTGATCACGTGGCTATCATGCACTGATCACGTGGCTGATCATGCATGATCACGCAGCTACCATGTACTGGTCACATGACTGATCATGCACTGATCACGTGACTGATCATGCACTGATCACGTGGCTATCATGCACTACTCACGTGGCTGATCATGCAATGATCATGTAGCTACCATGTACAGGTCACGTGAATGATCATACACCCATCAGGTGACTGATCATGCACTGATCACGTGGCTATCATGCACTGATCACGAGACTGATCATGCACTGATCACGTCTATATCATGCACTGATCACATGACTGCCCATGCACTGATCACGTGGATGATCATACACTAATCATGTGACAGATCATGCACTGATCACGTGGCTGATCATGCACTGATACCGTGACTGAGCATGGACTGATCACATGACTATCATGTAGTGATCACGTGACTTAATGGCGCTGATCATGTGACTGATCATGCGCTGATCATGTTTGCTATCATACACTGATCATGTGCCTCTGGAGGCAATAAACAAAGAGCTGAGTAGGCACGAATCAAACAGTCAGCAGGCAATAATCATGGAACTCAGGTGTGAGGAATCATGCTGCTCAGCTGGCAATAATCAAGCAGCTGAGCAGGCAGGAATTACGCAGCACAGCTGGCAATTGTCAAGCAGATGACAGGCAGGAATCGTGCAGCTCAGCTGGCAATTGTCAAGCAGATGAGCAGACAGTAATCACGCAGCTCAGCAGGCCCTGATCACGTGACTGAGCATGCACTGTTCACGTGGCTGATCATACACTGATCACGTGATGATCATGCACTGATCACTTGGATATCATGCACTGATCACGTGGCTGATCATGCACTGTTCACGTGTCTGACCATGCACTGATCACGTGGCTGATCATGCACTGCTCACGTAACTGATCATGCACTGATCACGTGGCTATCATGCACTGATCACGTGGCTGAACATGCACTGTTCACGTGGCTGATCACACACCTGTCACGTGACATATCATGCACTGATCACGTGGCACTCATGCACTGATCACGTGGCTGATCATACACTGCTCACGTAACTCATGCACACATCACGTGGCTATCATGCACTGCTCACGTGGCTCGTCATGGAATGATCACGTAGCTACCATATACTGGTCACGTGACTGATCATGCACAGATCACGTAAATGATCATGCACTGTTCACGTGGCTGATCATGCACTGATCACGTGACTGATCATGCACTGATCACGTGGCTATCATGCACTGCTCACGTGGCTGATCATGCAACGATCACGAGCAACCATGTACTGGTCACGTGACTGATCATGCACTGATCATGCACTGATCCTGCACTGATCACGTGGCTCATCATGCACTGATCACGTGGCTGATCATGCATGATCATGGACTGACTCATGCACTGATCACGTGGCTATCATGCACTGATCGCGTGGCTATCATGCACTGATCACGTGGCTGATCATCACTGATCACGTGACTGATCATGCACTGATCACGTGGCTGATCATGCACTGATCACGCTATCATGCACTGATCACGTGGCTGATCATGCACTGATCACGTGGCCATGCACTGATCACGTGACTGATCATGCACTGATCACGTGGATCATGCACTGATCACGTGGCTGATCATGCACTGATCACGTGGCTGATCATGCACTGATCACGTGGCTGATCATGCACTGATCACGTGACTGATCATGCACTGATCACGTGGCTATCATGCACTGATCGCGTGGCTGATCATGCACTGATCACGTGGCTGATCATGCACTGATCACGTGACTGATCATGCACTGATCACGTGCTATCATGCACTGATCACGTGACTGATCATGCACTGATCACGTGACTGATCATGCACTGATCACGTGGCTGATCATGCACTGATCACGTGGCTGATCATGCATGATCACGTGCTGATCATGCACTGATCACGTGACTGATCATGCACTGATCACGAATTGATCATGCACTGATCACGTGGCTGATCATGCACTGATCACGTGGCTGATCATGCACTGATCACGTGACTGATCATGCACTGATCACGTGACTGATCATGCACTGATCACGTGGCTATCATGCACTGATCACGTGGCTATACACTGATCACGTGACTGATCATGCACTGATCACGTGGCTGATCATGCACTGATCACGTGACTGATCATGCACTGATCCTGGCTGATCATGCACTGATCACGTGGCTATCATGCACTGCTCACGCTGATCATGCATGATCACGTAGCTATCATGTACTGGCACGTGACTGATCATGCACTGATCACGGGACTGATCATGCACTGATCACGTGGCTATCATGCACTGATCACGTGACTGATCATGCACTGATCACGTCTATATCATGCACTGATCACATGACTGCATGCACTGATCACGTGGATGATCATACACTGATCACGTGACTGATCATGCACTGATCACGTGGCTGATCATGCACTGATACCGTGACTGAGCATGGACTGATCACATGACTATCATGCTGATCACGTGACTTAATGGCACTGATCATGTGACTGATCATGCACTGATCATGTTTGCTATCATACACTGATCATGTGCCTCTGGAGGCAATAAACAAAGAGCTGAGTAGGCACGAATCAAACAGTCAGCAGGCAATAATCATGGAACTCAGGTGAGGAATCATGCTGCTCAGCTGGCAATAATCAAGCAGCTGAGCAGGCAGGAATTACGCAGCACAGCTGGCAATTGTCAAGCAGATGACGGGCAGGAATCGTGCAGCTCAGCTGGCAATTGTCAAGCAGATGAGCAGACAGTAATCACAGCTCAGCAGGCCCTGATCACGTGACTGAGCATGCACTGTTCGCGTGGCTGATCATGCACTGATCACGTGGCTGATCATGCACTGATCACGTGGCTATCATGCACTGATCACGTGACTGATCATGCACTGATCACGTAACTGATCATGCACTGATCACGTGGCTGATCATGCACTGATCACGTGGCTGATCACACATGATCACGTGCTGATCATGCACTGATCACGTGGCTGATCATGCACTGATCACGTGGCTGATCATGCACTGATCGCGTGGCTATCATGCACTGATCACGTGGCTGATCATACACGATCACGTGACTGATCATGCACTGATCACGTGGCTGATCATGCACTGATCACGTGGCTATCATGCACTGATCGCGTGGCTGATCATGCACTGATCACGTAGCTATCATGCACTGATCACGTGGCTGATCATGCACTGATCACGTACTGATCATGCACTGATCACGTGGCTGATCATGCACTGATCACGTGGCTGATCATGCACTGATCGCGTGGCTGATCATGCACTGATCACGTGACTGATCATGCACTGATCACGTGGCTGATCATGCACTGATCACGTGGCTGATCATGCACTGATCACGTGGCTGATCATGCACTGCTCGCGTGGCTGATCATGCAATGATCATGTAGCTACCATGTACTGGTCACGAATGATCATACACCCATCAGGTGACTGATCATGCACTGATCACGTGGCTATCATGCACTGATCACGTGACTGATCATGCACTGTTCACGCCTATATCATGCACTGATCACATGACTGCATATGCACTGATCACGTGGATGATCATACACTAATCTTGTGACAGATCATGCACTGATCACGTGGCTGATCATGCACTGATACCGTGACTGAGCATGGACTGATCACATGACTATCATGTAGTGATCACGTGACTTAATGGCGCTGATCATGTGACTGATCATGCGCTGATCATGTTTGCTATCATACACTGATCATGTGCCTCTGGAGGCAATAAACAAAGAGCTGAGTAGGCACGAATCAAACAGTCAGCAGGCAATAATCATGGAACTCAGGTGTGAGGAATCATGCTGCTCAGCTGGCAATAATCAAGCAGCTGAGCAGGCAGGAATTACGCAGCACAGCTGGCAATTGTCAAGCAGATGACAGGCAGGAATCGTGCAGCTCAGCTGGCAATTGTCAAGCAGATGAGCAGACAGTAATCACGCAGCTCAGCAGGCCCAGATCACGTGACTGAGCATGCACTGTTCACGTGGCTGATCATACACTGATCGCGTGATGATCATGCACTGATCACTTGGATATCATGCACTGATCACGTGGCTGATCATACACTGTTCACGTGTCTGACCATGCACTGATCACGTGGCTGATCATACACTGCTCACGTAACTGATCATGCACTGATCACGTGGCTATCATGCACTGATCACGTGGCTGATCATGCACTGTTCACGTGGCTGATCACACACCTGTCACGTGACATATCATGCACTGATCACGTGGCACTCATGCACTGATCACGTGGCTGATCATACTCTGCTCACGAATCATGCACACATCACGTGGCTATGCGCACTGTCACGTTCGTCATGGAATGATCACGCAACTACATACTGGTCACGTGACTGATCATGCACTGATCACGAAATGATCATGCACTGATCACGTGACTGATCATGCACTGATCACGTGACTGATCATGCACTGACCGCGTGGCTATCATGCACTGCTCACGTGGCTGATCATGCAACGATCGCGTAGCAACCATGTACTGGTCACGTGACTGATCATGCACTGATCACGAATTGATCCTGCACTGATCACGTGGCTCATCATGCACTGATCACGTGGCTGATCACACATGATCACGTGACTGATCATGCACTGATCACGTGGCTATCATGCACTGATCACGTGGCTATCATGCACTGATCACGTGGCTGATCACACACTGATCACGTGACTGATCATGCACTGATCACGTGGCTATCATGCACTGATCACGTGGCTATCATGCACTGATCACGTGGCTGATCATGCACTGATCACGTAGCTATCATGTACTGGATCACGTGACTGATCATGCACTGATCACGACTGATCATGCACTGATCACGTGGCTGATCATGCACTGATCACGTGGCTGATCATGCACTGATCACATGACTGATCATGCACTGATCACGTGACTGATCATGCACTGATCACGCTATCATGCACTGATCACGTGGCTGATCATGCACTGATCGCGTGGCTGATCATGCACTGATCACGTGACTGATCATGCACTGATCACGTCTGATCATGCACTGATCACGTGGCTATCATGCACTGATCACGTGGCTGATCATGCCATGATCACGCAGCTACCATGTACTGGTCACATGACTGATCATGCACTGATCACGTGACTGATCATGCACTGATCACGTGGCTATCATGCACTATCACGTGGCTGATCATGCAATGATCATGTAGCTACCATGTACAGGTCACGTGAATGATCATACACCCATCAGGTGACTGATCATGCACTGATCACGTGGCTATCATGCACTGATCACGTGACTGATCATGCACTGATCACGTCTATATCATGCACTGATCACATGACTGCCCATGCACTGATCACGTGGATGATCATACACTAATCATGTGACAGATCATGCACTGATCACGTGGCTGATCATGCACTGATACCGTGACTGAGCATGGACTGATCACATGACTATCATGTAGTGATCACGTGACTTAATGGCGCTGATCATGTGACTGATCATGCGCTGATCATGTTTGCTATCATACACTGATCATGTGCCTCTGGAGGCAATAAACAAAGAGCTGAGTAGGCACGAATCAAACAGTCAGCAGGCAATAATCATGGAACTCAGGTGTGAGGAATCATGCTGCTCAGCTGGCAATAATCAAGCAGCTGAGCAGGCAGGAATTACGCAGCACAGCTGGCAATTGTCAAGCAGATGACAGGCAGGAATCGTGCAGCTCAGCTGGCAATTGTCAAGCAGATGAGCAGACAGTAATCACGCAGCTCAGCAGGCCCAGATCACGTGACTGAGCATGCACTGTTCGCGTGGCTGATCATACACTGATCACGTGATGATCATGCACTGATCACTTGGATATCATGCACTGATCACGTGGCTGATCATACACTGTTCACGTGTCTGACCATGCACTGATCACGTGGCTGATCATACACTGCTCACGTAACTGATCATGCACTGATCGCGTGGCTATCATGCACTGATCGCGTGGCTGAACATGCACTGTTCGCGTGGCTGATCACACACCTGTCACGTGACATATCATGCACTGATCACGTGGCACTCATGCACTGATCACGTGGCTGATCATACATCTGCTCACGTAACTCATGCACACATCACGTGGCTATCATGCACTGCTCACGTGGCTCGTCATGGAATGATCACGTGGCAACCATATACTGGTCACGTGACTGATCATGCAAAGATCACGAAATGATCATGCACTGTTCACGTGACTGATCATGTACTGATCACGTGACTGATCATGCACTGACCGCGTGGCTATCATGCACTGCTCACGTGGCTGATCATGCAGCGATCACGTAGCAACCATGTACTGGTCACGTGACTGATCATGCACTGATCACGTAATTGATCATGCACTGATCACGTGGCTCATCATGCACTGATCACGTGGCTCACACATGATCACGTGACTGATCATGCACTGATCACGTGGCTGATCATGCACTGATCACGTGGCTGTCATGCACTGATCACGTGGCTATCATGCACTGATCACGTGGCTGATCACACACGTATCACATGACTGATCATGCACTGATCGCGTGGCTATCATGCACTGATCACGTGGCTATCATGCACTGATCACGTGGCTGATCATGCACTGATCGCGTGGCTGATCATGCACTGATCACGTGGCTGATCATGCACTGATCACGTGACTGATCATGCACTGATCACGTGGCTGATCATGCACTGATCACGTGGCTGATCATGCACTGATCACGTGACTGATCATGCACTGATCACGTGGCTACATGCACTGATCACGTGACTGATCATGCACTGATCACGTGACTGATCATGCACTGATCACGTGGCTGATCATGCACTGATCATGTAGCTACCATGTACAGGTCACGTGAAGATCATACACCCATCAGGTGACTGATCATGCACTGATCACGGCTATCATGCACTGATCACGAGACTGATCATGCACTGTTCGCGTCTATATCATGCACTGATCACATGACTGCCCATGCACTGATCACGTGGATGATCATACACTAATCATGTGACAGATCATGCACTGATCACGTGGCTGATCATGCACTGATACCGTGACTGAGCATGGACTGATCACATGACTATCATGTAGTGATCACGTGACTTAATGGCGCTGATCATGTGACTGATCATGCGCTGATCATGTTTGCTATCATACACTGATCATGTGCCTCTGGAGGCAATAAACAAAGAGCTGAGTAGGCACGAATCAAACAGTCAGCAGGCAATAATCATGGAACTCAGCTGTGAGGATCATGCTGCTCAGCTGGCAATAATCAAGCAGCTGAGCAGGCAGGAATTACGCAGCACAGCTGGCAATTGTCAAGCAGATGACAGGCAGGAATCGTGCAGCTCAGCTGGCAATTGTCAAGCAGATGAGCAGACAGTAATCACGCAGCTCAGCAGGCCCAGATCACGTGACTGAGCATGCACTGTTCACGTGGCTGATCATACACTGATCACGTGATGATCATGCACTGATCACTTGGATATCATGCACTGATCACGTGGCTGATCATACACTGTTCACGTGTCTGACCATGCACTGATCACGTGGCTGATCATACACTGCTCACGTAACTGATCATGCACTGATCACGTGGCTATCATGCACTGATCACGTGGCTGAACATGCACTGTCACGTGGCTGATCACACACCTGTCACGTGACATATCATGCACTGATCACGTGGCACTCATGCACTGATCACGTGGCTGATCATACTCTCTACGTAACATCATGCACATCACGTGGCTATCATGCACTGCTCACGTGGCTCGTCATGGAATGATCACGTAGCAACCATATACTGGTCACGTGACTGATCATGCACAGATCACGTAAATGATCATGCACTGTTCGCGTGACTGATCATGTACTGATCACGTGACTGATCATGCACTGATCGCGTGGCTATCATGCTCTGCTCACGTGGCTGATCATGCAACGATCCATTAGCAACCATGTACTGGTCACGTGACTGATCATGCACTGATCACGTAATTGATCCTGCACTGATCACGTGGCTCATCATGCACTGATCACGTGGCTGATCACACATGTATCACGTGACTGATCATGCACTGATCACGTGGCTCATGCACTGATCACGTGGCTGATCATGCACTGATCACGTGGATATCATGCACTGATCATGTGGCTGATCACCTGCGTATCACATGACTGATCATGCATGATCACGTGGCTATCATGCACTGATCACGTGGCTATCATGCACTGACTGTGGCTGATCAGGCAATGATCGCGTAGCTACCATGTACTGGTCACGTGACTGATCATGCACTGATCACGTGGCTGATCATGCACTGATCACGTGGCTGATCATGCAATGATCACGAGCTGGTCATGAATCTGATCACGTGGCTGATCATGCACTGATCACGTGACTGATCATGCACTGATCACGTGGCTGATCATGCACTGATCACGACTGATCATGCACTGATCACGACTGATCATGCACTGATCACGTGACTGATCATGCACTGATCGCGTGGCTATCATGCTCTGCTCGCGTGGCTGATCATGCACTGATCACGTGGCAACCATGCACTGGTCACGTGACTGATCATACTGATCACGTGACTGATCATGCACTGATCACGTGGCTGATCATGCACTGATCACGTGGCTGATCACATGTATCACGTGACTGATCATGCACTGATCCCGTGGCTATCATGCACTGATCGTGGCTGTCATGCACTGATCACGTGGATATCATGCACTGATCACGTGGCTGATGCACCGTATCACATGGCTGATCATGCACTGATCGTGGCTATCATGCACTGATCGCGTGGCTATCATGCACTGATCACGTGTGATCATGGCAAATCACATGCTACCATATGCTGGTCACGTAACTGATCATGCACTGATCACGTAATTGATCATGCACTGATCATGTGGCTGATCATGCACTGATCACGTGGCTGATCATGCACTGATCACGTGATCATGCTGATCACGTGACTGATCATGCACTGATCACGTGGCTATCATGCACTGATCATGGCTGGACATACACTGATCACGCTGGTCATGCACTGATCACGTGGCTGATCATGCACTGATCACGTGACTGATCATGCACTGATCTGCAAATCATTGATGTGCTGATCACGTGGCTGATCATGCATGATCGCGCAGCTACCATGTACTGGTCATGACTGATCATGCACTGATCACGTGACTGATCATGCAGTGATCACGTGGCTATCATGCACTACTCACGTGGCTGATCATGCAATGATCATGTAGCTACCATCGTACAGGTCACGTGATGATCATACACCCATCAGGTGACTGATCATGCACTGATCGCGTGGCTATCATGCACTGATCACGAGACTGATCATGCACTTTCACGTCTATATCATGCACTGATCACATGACTGCCCATGCACTGATCACGTGGATGATCATACACTAATCTTGTGACAGATCATGCACTGATCACGTGGCTGATCATGCACTGATACCGTGACTGAGCATGGACTGATCACATGACTATCATGTAGTGATCACGTGACTTAATGGCGCTGATCATGTGACTGATCATGCGCTGATCATGTTTGCTATCATACACTGATCATGTGCCTCTGGAGGCAATAAACAAAGAGCTGAGTAGGCACGAATCAAACAGTCAGCAGGCAATAATCATGGAACTCAGGTGTGAGGAATCATGCTGCTCAGCTGGCAATAATCAAGCAGCTGAGCAGGCAGGAATTACGCAGCACAGCTGGTTGTCAAGCAGATGACAGGCAGGAATCGTGCAGCTCAGCTGGCAATTGTCAAGCAGATGAGCAGACAGTAATCACGCAGCTCAGCAGGCAGATCACGTGACTGAGCATGCACTGTTCGCGTGGCTGATCATACACTGATCGCGTGATGATCATGCACTGATCACTTGGATATCATGCACTGATCGCGTGGCTGATCATACACTGTTCACGTGTCTGACCATGCACTGATCACGTGGCTGATCATACACTGCTCATGCTGATCATGCACTGATCACGTGGCTATCATGCACTGATCACGTGGCTGAACATGCACTGTTCACGTGGCTGATCACACACTGTCACGTGACATATCATGCACTGATCGTGGCACTCATGCACTGATCACGTGGCTGATCATACTCTGCTCACGTAACTCATGCACACATCATGGCTATCATGCACTGCTCACGTGGCTCGTCATGGAATGATCCGCATGTAAATCCATATACTGGTAATGACTGATCATGCAAAGATCGCGTAAATGATCATGCACTGTTCACGTGACTGATCATGTACTGATCACGTGACTGATCATGCACTGACCGTGGCTATCATGCTCTGCTCACGTGGCTGATCATGCAGATCGTAGCAACCATGTACTGGTCACGTGACTGATCATGCACTGATCACGTAATTGATCATGCACTGATCACGTGGCTCATCATGCACTGATCACGTGGCTGATCACACATGTATCACGTGACTGATCATGCACTGATCCCGTGGCTCTCATGCACTGATCACGTGGCTGTCATGCACTGATCACGTGGATATCATGCACTGATCACGTGGCTGATCACACGTATCACATGACTGATCATGCACTGATCACGTGGCTATCATGCACTGATCACGTGGCTGATCATGCACTGATCACGTGGCTGATCATGCACTGATCACGTGACTGATCATGCACTGATCATGTGGCTGATCATGCACTGATCACGTGGCTGATCATACACTGATCACGTAACTGATCATGCACTGATCACGTGGCTGATCATGCACTGATCACGTGGCTATCATGCACTGCACTGCTCATGTGGCTGATCATGCACTGATCACGCCAGCTACCATGTACTGGTCATGACTGATCATGCACTGATCACGACTGATCATGCAGTGATCGTGGCTATCATGAACTACTCGCGTGGCTGATCATGATCATGTAGCTACCATGTACAGGTCACGTGAATGATCATACACCCATCAGGTGACTGATCATGCACTGATCACGTGGCTATCATGCACTGATCACGAGACTGATCATGCACTTTCACGTCTATATCATGCACTGATCACATGACTGCCGTGCACTGATCACGTGGATGATCATACACTAATCTTGTGACAGATCATGCACTGATCACGTGGCTGATCATGCACTGATACCGTGACTGAGCATGGACTGATCACATGACTATCATGTAGTGATCACGTGACTTAATGGCGCTGATCATGTGACTGATCATGCGCTGATCATGTTTGCTATCATACACTGATCATGTGCCTCTGGAGGCAATAAACAAAGAGCTGAGTAGGCACGAATCAAACAGTCAGCAGGCAATAATCATGGAACTCAGGTGTGAGGAATCATGCTGCTCAGCTGGCAATAATCAAGCAGCTGAACAGGCAGGAATGCAGCACAGCTGGCAATTGTCAAGCAGATGACAGGCAGGAATCGTGCAGCTCAGCTGGCAATTGTCAAGCAGATGAGCAGACAGTAATCATGCAGCTCAGCAGGCCCAGATCACGTGACTGAGCATGCACTGTTCACGTGGCTGATCATACACTGATCACGTGATGATCATGCACTGATCACTTGGATATCATGCACTGATCACGTGGCTGATCATACACTGATCACGTAACTGATCATGCACTGATCACGTGGCTATCATGCACTGATCACGTGGCTGAACATGCACTGTTCACGTGGCTGATCACACACCTGTCACGTGACATATCATGCACTGATCACGTAGCACTCATGCACTGATCACGTGGCTGATCATGCTCTGCTCACGTGCTCATGCACACATCACGTGGCTATCATGCACTGCTCACGTGGCTCGTCATGGAATGATCACGTAGCTACCATATACTGGCATTGACTGATCATGCAAAGATCACGTAAATGATCATGCACTGTTCACGTGACTGATCATATACTGATCACGTGACTGATCATGCACCGATCACGTGGCTATCATGCTCTGATCACGTGGCTGATCATGCAACGATCGCGTAGCAACCATGTACTGGTCACGTGACTGATCATGCACTGATCACGTAACTGATCATGCACTGATCACGTGGCTATCATGCACTGATCACGTAGCTGATCACACATGTATCACGTGACTGATCATGCACTGATCACGTGGCTCTCATGCACTGATCACGTAGCTGTCATGCACTGATCACGTGGATATCATGCACTGATCATGTGGCTGATCACACTGTATCACATGACTGATCATGCACTGATCACGTGGCTATCATGCACTGATCACGTGGCTATCATGCACTGATCACGTGGCTGATCAGGCAATGATCGCGTAGCTACCATGTACTGGTCACGTGACTGATCATGCACTGATCACGTAATTGATCATGCACTGATCATGTGGCTGATCATGCACTGATCACGTGGCTGATCATACACTGATCACTAACTGATCATGCACTGATCGTGGCTGATCATGCACTGATCACGTGGCTATCATGCACTGATCACGTGACATGCACTGATCATGCCTGGTCATACTGATCACGTGGCTGATCATGCACTGATCACGTGACTGATCATGCACTGATCGTGTCTGATCATGCACTGATCACGTGGCTATCATGCACTGCTCACGTGGCTGATCATGCCATGATCACGGCTACCATGTACTGGTCACGTGACTGATCATGCACTGATCACGTGACTGATCATGCAGTGATCACGTGGCTATCATGCACTACTCACGTGGCTGATCATGCACTGATCGTGCTACCATGTACAGGTCACGTGAATGATCATACACCCATCAGGTGACTGATCATGCACTGATCACGTGGCTCATGCACTGATCACGAGACTGATCATGCACTGTTCACGTCTATATCATGCACTGATCACATGACTGCCGTGCACTGATCACGTGGATGATCATACACTAATCTTGTGACAGATCATGCACTGATCATCATGCACTGATACGTGACTGAGCATGGACTGATCACATGACTATCATGTAGTGATCACATGACTTAATGGCGCTGATCATGTGACTGATCATGCGCTGATCATGTTTGCTATCATACACTGATCATGTGCCTCTGGAGGCAATAAACAAAGAGCTGAGTAGGCACGAATCAAACAGTCAGCAGGCAATAATCATGGAACTCAGGTGTGAGGAATCATGCTGCTCAGCTGGCAATAATCAAGCAGCTGAGCAGGCAGGAATTACGCAGCACAGCTGGCAATTGTCAAGCAGATGACAGGCAGGAATCGTGCAGCTCAGCTGGCAATTGTCAAGCAGATGAGCAGACAGTAATCACGCAGCTCAGCAGGCCCAGATCACGTGACTGGGCATGCACTGTTCACGTGGCTGATCATACACTGATCACGTGATGATCATGCACTGATCACTTGGATATCATGCACTGATCACGTGGCTGATCATACACTGTTCACGTGTCTGACCATGCACTGATCACGTTAATGCATATCACTGCACTGATCGCATTGACTGATCATGCTGATCACGTGGCTGATCACACACTGTCACGTGACTATCATGCACTGATCACGTGGCACTCATGCACTGATCACGTGGCTGATCATGCTGCCACGTAACTCATGCACACTGTGCTATCATGCACTGCTCCGTGGCTGATCATGGAATGATCACGTAGCAACCATATGCTGGTAGTAATCATGAATCACGTAATGATCATGCACTGTTCACGTGACTGATCATGCTGATCACGTGACTGATCATGCACTGACCCGTGGCTATCATGCTCTGCTCGCGTGGCTGATCATGCACGATCACGTAGCTACATGTACTGGTCACGTGACTGATCATGCACTGATCACGTAATTGATCCTACTGATCACGTGGCTCATCATGCACTGATCACGTGGCTGATCACACATGTATCACGTGACTGATCATGCACTGATCACGTGGCTCTCATGCACTGATCACGTGGCTGTCATGCACTGATCACGTGGATATCATGCACTGATCACGTGGCTGATCACACTGTATCACATGACTGATCATGCACTGATCACGTGGCTATCATGCACTGATCACGTGGCTATCATGCACTGATCGTGGCTGATCATGGCAATGATCACGTAGCTACCATGTACTGGTCACGTGACTGATCATGCACTGATCACGTCAATTGATCATGCACTGATCACGTGGCTGATCATGCACTGATCACGTGGCTGATCACACACTGATCACATGACTGATCATGCACTGATCACGTGACTGATCATGCACTGATCACGTGGCTATCATGCACTGATCACTTGGCTGACATGCACTGATCACGTGCCTGATCATGCACTGATCACATGGCTGATCATACACTGATCACGTGACTGATCATGCACTGATCTCGTCTGATCATGCACTGATCACGTGGCTATCATGCACTGATCACGTGGCTGATCATGCCATGATCACGTAGCTACCATGTACTGGTCATGGCTGATCATGCACTGATCACGTGACTGATCATGCAGTGATCACGTGGCTATCATGCACTACTCACGTGGCTGATCATGCAATGATCATGTGGCTATCATGTACAGATCACGTGAATGATCATGCACCGATCAGGTGACTGATCATGCACTGATCACGTGGCTATCATGCACTGATCACGAGACTGATCGTGCACTGATCACGTCTATATCATACACTGATCACATGACTGACCATGCACTGATCACGTGGCTGATCATGCACTAATCATGTGACAGATCATGCACTGATCATCGTGGCTGATCATGTGACTGATCACGCTGATGTTTTGCTATCATACACTGATCATGTGCCTCTGGAGGCAATAAACAAAGAGCTGATAGGCACGAATCAAACAGTCAGCAGGCAATAATCATGGAACTCAGGTGTGAGGAATCATGCTGCTCAGCTGGCAATAATCAAGCAGCTGAGCAGGCAGGAATTACGCAGCACAGCTGGCAATTGTCAAGCAGATGACAGGCAGGAATCGTGCAGCTCAGCTGGCAATTGTCAAGCAGATGAGCAGACAGTAATCACGCAGCTCAGCAGGCCCAGATCACGTGACTGAGCATGCACTGTTCACGTGGCTGATCATACACTGATCGCGTGATGATCATGCACTGATCACTTGGATATCATGCACTGATCACGTGGCTGATCATGCACACTGTTCACGTGTCTGACCATGCACTGATCACGTGGCTGATCATACACTGCTCACGTAACTGATCATGCACTGATCACGTGGCTATCATGCACTGATCACGTGGCTGAACATGCACTGTTCACGTGGCTGATCACACCTGTCACGTGACATATCATGCACTGATCACGTGGCACTCATGCACTGATCACGTGGCTGATCATACTCTGCTCACGTAACTCATGCACACATCACGTGGCTATCATGCACTGCTCACGTGGCTCGTCATGGAATGATTACGTAGCAACCATATACACGTGACTGATCATGCACAGATCACGTAAATGATCATGCACTGTTCACGTGACTGATCATGTACTGATCACGTGACTGATCATGCACTGACCACGTGGCTATCATGCTCTGCTCACGTGGCTGATCATGCATCGATCACGTAGCAACCATGTACTGGTCACGTGACTGATCATGCACTGATCACGTAACTGATCCTGCACTGATCACGTGGCTATCATGCACTGATCACGTGGCTGATCATGCACAATCACGTGGCTACCATGTACTGATCACGTGACTGATCATGCACTGATCACATGATTGATCATGCACTGATCACGTAGCTGATCCTGCACTGATCACGTGGCTGATCATACACTGATCACATGCTGATCATGCACTTATCACGTGACTGATCATGCACTGATCACGTGGCTATCATGCACTGATCACGTGGCTGGACATGCACTGATCATGCCTGGTCATGCACTGATCACGTGCTGATCATGCGATCACGTGACTGATCATGCACTGATCACGTGGCTCATGCACTGCTCACGTGGCTGATCATGCCATGATCACGGCTACCATGTACTGGTCACATGACTGATCATGCACTGATCACGTGACTGATCATGCAGTGATCACGTGGCTATCATGAACTACTCACGTGGCTGATCATGCAATGATCATGTAGCTACCATGTAGGTCACGTGAATGATCATACACCATCAGGTGACTGATCATGCACTGATCACGTGGCTATCATGCACTGATCACGAGACTGATCATGCACTGTTCACGTCTATATCATGCACTGATCACATGACTGCCGTGCACTGATCACGTGGATGATCATACACTAATCTTGTGACAGATCATGCACTGATCACGTGGCTGATCATGCACTGATACCGTGACTGAGCATGGACTGATCACATGACTATCATGTAGTGATCACGTGACTTAATGGCTGATCATGTGACTGATCATGCGCTGATCATGTTTGCTATCATACACTGATCATGTGCCTCTGGAGGCAATAAACAAAGAGCTGAGTAGGCACGAATCAAACAGTCAGCAGGCAATAATCATGGAACTCAGGTGTGAGGAATCATGCTGCTCAGCTGGCAATAATCAAGCAGCTGAGCAGGCAGAATACGCAGCACAGCTGGCAATTGTCAAGCAGATGACAGGCAGGAATCGTGCAGCTCAGCTGGCAATTGTCAAGCAGATGAGCAGACAGTAATCACGCAGCTCAGCAGGCCCAGATCACGTGACTGAGCATGCACTGTTCACGTGGCTGATCATACACTGATCACGTGACATATCATGCACTGATCACCTGGAACTCATGCACTGATCACGTGGCTGATCATACACTGCTCACGTAACTGCACATCACATGGCTATCATGCACTCACGTGGCTGATCATGCACTGATCACGTGGTGATCATACACTGATCAGCGGCACTGATCATGCACATCACGTAAATGATCATGCACTGATTCACGTGACTGATCATGTACTGATCACGTGGCTGATCATGCACTGATCACGTGGCTATCATGCACTGCTCACGTGGCTCGTCATGCAAGATCACGTAGCAACCATGTACTGGTCACGTGACTGATCATGCACTGATCACGTAAATGATCATGCACTGATCACGTGGCTGATCATGCACTGATCACGTGGCTGATCACACTGTATCACGTGACTGATCATGCACTGATCACGTGGCTGCTCATGCACTGATCACGTGGCTGATCATGCACTGATCATGTGGATACCATGCACTGATCATGTGGCTGATCACACGTGTCAGCTGATCATGCACTGATCACGTGGCTATCATGCACTGATCACGTGGCTATCATGCACTGATCACGTGGCTGATCATGCACTGATCACGTGAGCTATCATGCACTGATCACGTGACTGATCATGCACTGATCACGTGATTGATCATGCACTGATCACGTGGCTGATCATGCACTGATCACGTGCTGATCATACACTGATCACTGTGATCATGTACTGATCGTGACTGATCATGCACTGATCACGTGGCTATCATGCACTGATCACGTGGCTGATCATACACTGATCAAGTGGCTGATCATGCACTGATCACGTGGCTGATCATGCACTGATCACGTGACTGATCAGGCACTGATCACGTGTGCTGATCATGCACTGATCACGTGGCTGATCATGCACTGATCACGTGGCTGATCATGCACTGATCACGTGGCTATCATGCACTGATCACGTGGCTGATCATGCACTGATCACGTGACTGATCATGCACTGATCACGTGTCTGATCATGCACTGATCACGTGGCTGATCATGCACTGATCACGTGGCTATCATGCACTCACGTTGATCATGCCATGATCACGCAGCTACCATGTACTGGTCACATGACTGATCATGCACTGATCACGTGACTGATCATGCAGTGATCACGTGGCTATCATGAACTACTCACGTGGCTGATCATGCAATGATCATGTAGCTACCATGTACAGGTCCTTGAATGATCATACACCCATCAGGTGACTGATCATGCACTGATCACGTGGCTATCATCATGCTGATCACGAGACTGATCAAGCACTGTTCACGTCTATATCATGCACTGATCACATGACTCCCGTGCACTGATCACGTGGATGATCATACACTAATCTTGTGACAGATCATGCACTGATCACGTGGCTGATCATGCACTGATCACCGTGACTGAGCATGGACTGATCACATGACTATCATGTAGTGATCACGTGACTTAATGGCGCTGATCATGTGACTGATCATGCGCTGATCATGTTTGCTATCATACACTGATCATGTGCCTCTGGAGGCAATAAACAAAGAGCTGAGTAGGCACGAATCAAACAGTCAGCAGGCAATAATCATGGAACTCAGGTGTGAGGAATCATGCTGCTCAGCTGGCAATAATCAAGCAGCTGAACAGGCAGGATTATGCAGCACAGCTGGTGTCAAGCAGATGACAGGCAGGAATCGTGCAGCTCAGCTGGCAATTGTCAAGCAGATGAGCAGACAGTAATCACGCAGCTCAGCAGGCCAGATCACGTGACTGAGCATGCACTGTTCACGTGGCTGATCATACACTGATCACGTGATGATCATGCACTGATCACGGATATCATGCACTGATCACGTGGCTGATCATACACTGTTCACGTGTCTGACCATGCACTGATCACGTGGCTGATCATACTGCTCACGTAACTGATCATGCACTGATCACGTGGCTATCATGCACTGATCACGTGGCTGAACATGCACTGTTCACGTGGCTGATCACGCACTGATCGCGTGGCTATCATGCACTGATCACGTGGCTGATCATGCACTGATCACGTGGCTGATCATGCTCTGCTCACGTGGCTGATCATGCACTGATCACGTGGCTGATCATGCACTGATCACGTGGCTCATCATGCACTGATCACGTGGCTGATCATGCACTGATCACGTGACTGATCATGCACTGATCACGTGGCTATCATGCACTGCTCACGTGGCTGATCATGCACTGATCACGTGGCTACCATGCACTGATCACGCAATGCGATCGCACTGATCACGTGGCTGATCATGCACTGATCACGTGACTGATCATGCACTGATCACGTAGCTATCATGCACTGATCACGTGGCTGATCATGCACTGATCACGTGGCTGATCATGCACTGATCACGTGGCTGATCATGCACTGCTCACGTGACTGATCATGCACTGATCACGTGGCTATCATGCACTGATCACGTGGCTGATCATGCACTGATCACGTGGCTGATCATGCACTGATCACGTGACATATGCAGCTGATCGTGGAGATCATGCACTGATCACGTGGCTGATCATGCACTGATCACGCAGCTCATGCACATCACGTGGCTATCATGCACTGCTCGTGGCTGATCATGCACTGATCACGTGGCTGATCATGTACTGATCAGTGGCTGATCATGCACTGATCGCGTGGCTGATCATGCACTGTTCACATGACTGATCATGCACTGATCACGTGACTGATCATGCACTGATCACGTGGCTATCATGCACTGATCACTTGGCTGGTCATACAATGATCACAGCTACCATGTACTGGTCACGTGACTGATCATGCACTGATCACGTAATTGATCATGCACTGATCATGTGGCTGATCATGCACTGATCACGTGGCTGATCACACTGTATCACGTGACTGATCATGCACTGATCACGTGGCTATCATGCACTGATCACGTGGCTGTCATGCACTGATCACGTGGCTATCATGCACTGATCACATGGCTGGTCATGCACTGATCGCGTGACTGATCATGCACTGATCACGTGGCTGATCATACTACTCACGTGGCTGATCATGCACTGATCATGTGGCTATCATGCACTGATCACGTGGCTGATCATGCAATGATCACGTGGCTACCATGTACTGGTCACGTGACCGATCATGCACTGATCACGTGACTGATCATGCACTGATCACGTGGCTGATCATGCACTGATCACGTGGCTGATCATGCACTGATCATGTGACTGATCATGCACTGATCACGTGGCTGATCATGCACTGATCACGTAGCTATCATGCACTGATCACGTGGCTGATCATGCACTGATCACGTGCACTATCATGCACTGATCACGTGGCTGATCATGCGATCACGTGACTGATCATGCACTGATCGTGTCTGATCATGCACTGATCGCGTGGCTATCATGCACTGATCACGCGGCAATCATGCCTTCCGCCGTCAGCAGCTATCATGCACTGGTCACGTGACTGATCATGCACTGATCACGTGAGCTGACCATGTACAGGTCACGTGACTGATCATACACCCATCAGGTGACTGATCATGCACTGATCACGTGGCTATCATGCACTGATCACGAGACTGATCATGCACTGTTCACGTCTATATCATGCACTGATCACATGACTGCCCGTGCACTGATCACGTGGATGATCATACACTAATCTTGTGACAGATCATGCACTGATCACGTGGCTGATCATGCACTGATACCGTGACTGAGCATGGACTGATCACATGACTATCATGTAGTGATCACGTGACTTAATGGCTGATCATGTGACTGATCATGCGCTGATCATGTTTGCTATCATACACTGATCATGTGCCTCTGGAGGCAATAAACAAAGAGCTGAGTAGGCACGAATCAAACAGTCAGCAGGCAATAATCATGGAACTCAGGTGTGAGGAATCATGCTGCTCAGCTGGCAATAATCAAGCAGCTGAGCAGGCAGGAATTACGCAGCACAGCTGGCAATTGTCAAGCAGATGACAGGCAGGAATCGTGCAGCTCAGCTGGCAATTGTCAAGCAGATGAGCAGACAGTAATCACGCAGCTCAGCAGGCCCAGATCACGTGACTGAGCATGCACTGTTCACGTGGCTGATCATACACTGATCGCGTGATGATCATGCACTGATCACTTGGATATCATGCACTGATCACGTGGCTGATCATACACTGTTCGTATCTGACCATGCACTGATCACGTGGCTGATCATACACTGCTCACGTAACTGATCATGCACTGATCACGTGGCTATCATGCACTGATCACGTGGCTGAACATGCACTGTTCGCGTGGCTGATCACACACCTGATCACGTGACATATCATGCACTGATCACGTGGCACTCATGCACTGATCACGTGGCTGATCATACTCTGCTCACGTAACTCATGCACATCACGTGGCTATCATGCACTGCGTGGCTGTCATGGAATGATCACGTGCAACCATATACTGACGTGACTGATCATGCACAGATCACGTAAATGATCATGCACTGATCACGTGACTGATCATGCACTGATCACGTGACTGATCATGCACTGATCACGTGGCTATCATGCTCTGCTCGTGGCTGATCATGCATGATCAGGTGACTGATCATGCACTGATCCGTGACTGATCATGCACTGATCACGTGGCTGATCATGCACTGATCACGTGGCTATCATGCACTGATCACGTGGCTGATCACACTGTATCACGTGACTGATCATGCACTGATCACATGGCTATCATGCACTGATCACGTGGCTATCATGCACTGATCACGTGGCTGATTATGCAATGATCATGTAGCTATCATGCACTGGTCACGTGACTGATCATACACTGATCACGTGACTGATCATGCACTGATCACGTGGCTGATCATGCACTGATAACGTGGCTGATCATGCACTGATCATGGCTGATCATGCACTGATCACGTGGCTGGTCATGCACTGATCACGTGGCTGATCATGCACTGATCGCGTGGCTGATCATGCACTGATCACGTGTCTGATCATGCACTGATCACGTGGCTATCATGCACTATCACGTGGCTGGTCATGCATGATCACGCAGCTACCATGTACTGGTCACACTGATCATGCACTGATCACGTGACTGATCATTCAGTGATCACGTGGCTATCATGCACTACTCACGTGGCTGATCATGCAATGATCATGCAGCTACCATGTACAGGTCACGTGAATGATCACACACATCAGGTAAATGATCATGCACTGATCACGTGGCTATCATGCACTGATCACGAGACTGATCATGCACTGATCACGTCTATATCATGCACTGATCACATGACTGCCATGCACTGATCACGTGGATGATCAGACACTAATCATGTGACAGATCATGCACTGATCACGTGGCTGATCATGCACTGATACCGTGGCTGAGCATGGACTGATCACGTGGCTATCATGTAGTGATCACGTGACTTAATGGCACTGATCATGTGACTGATCATAAGCTGATCATGTTTGCTATCATACACTCATGTGCCTCTGGAGGCAATAAACAAAAGCTGAGTAGGCACGAATCAAACAGTCAGCAGGCAATAATCATGGATCAGTGTGAGGAATCATGCTGCTCAGCTGGCAATAATCAAGCAGCTGAGCGGGCAGGAATTCGCAGCACAGCTGGCAATTATCAAGCAGATGACAGGCAGGAATTAAATTACGCTCGAAAAAGGCCCAGATCACGTGACTGAGCATGCACTGTTCGCGTGGCTGATCATGCACTGATCACGTGATGATCATGCACTGATCACTTGGATATCATGCACTGATCACGTGGCTGATCGCACTGATCACGTGTCTGATCATGCACTGATCACGTGGCTGATCATGCACTGCTCACGTGACTGATCATGCACTGATCACGTGGCTATCATGCACTGATCACGTGGCTGATCATGCACTGTTCACGTGGCTGATCATGCACTGATCACGTGACATATCATGCACTGATCACGTGGCAGTCATGCACTGATCACGTGGCTGATCATGCTCTGCTCACGTGATCATGCACACATCACGTGGCTATCATGCACTGATCACGTGGCTCATCATGCAATGATCACGTGACTACCATGTACTGGTCGCGTGACTGATCATGCACTGATCACGTAAATGATCATGCACTGTTCATGACTGATCATGTACTGATCACGTGGCTGATCATGCACTGATCACGTGGCTATCATGCTCTGCTCACGTGGCTGATCATGCAGATCACGTGGCAACCATGTACTGGTCACGTGACTGATCATGCACTGATCGCGTAATTGATCCTGCACTGATCACGTGGCTCATCATGCACTGATCACGTGGCTGATCACACATGTCACGTGACTGATCATGCACTGATCGTGTCTCATGCACTGATCACGTGGCTGTCATGCACTGATCACGTGGCTGATCATGCACTGATCACGTGGCTGATCACACCTGTATCATGACTGATCATGCACTGATCACGTGGCTATCATGCACTGATCACTTGGCTATCATACACTGATCACGTGGCTGATCATGCACTGATCACGTGCTATGTACTGATCACGTGACTGATCATGCACTGATCGCGTATTGATCATGCACTGATCATGTGGCTGATCATGCACTGATCACGTGGCTGATCATACACTGATCACGTAACTGATCATGCACTGATCACGTGACTGATCATGCACTGATCACGTGGCTATCATGCACTGATCACGTGGCTGGACATGCACTGATCACGTGCCTGATCATGCACTGATCACGTGGCTGATCATGCACTGATCACGTGACTGATCATGCACTGATCACGTGACTGATCATGCACTGATCACGTGGCTATCATGCACTGCTCACGTGGCTGATCATGCATGATCACGCAGCTACCATGTACTGGTCACATGACTGATCATGCACTGATCACGTAACTGATCATGCAGTGATCACGTGGCTATCATGCACTACTCACGTGGCTGATCATGCAATGATCATGTAGCTACCATGCACAGGTCACGTGAATGATCATACACCCATCAGGTGACTGATCATGCACTGATCACGTGGCTATCATGCACAGATCACGAGACTGATCATGCACTGTTCACGTCTATATCATGCACTGATCACATGACTGCCATGCACTGATCACGTGGATGATCATACACTAATCTTGTGACAGATCATGCACTGATCACGTGGCTGATCATGCACTGATACCGTGACTGAGCATGGACTGATCACATGACTATCATGTAGTGATCACGTGACTTAATGGCGCTGATCATGTGACTGATCATGCGCTGATCATGTTTGCTATCATACACTGATCATGTGCCTCTGGAGGCAATAAACAAAGAGCTGAGTAGGCACGAATCAAACAGTCAGCAGGCAATAATCATGGAACTCAGGTGTGAGGAATCATGCTGCTCAGCTGGCAATAATCAAGCAGCTGAGCAGGCAGGAATTAGCAGCACAGCTGCAATTGTCAAGCAGATGACAGGCAGGAATCGTGCAGCTCAGCTGGCAATTGTCAAGCAGATGAGCAGACAGTAATCACGCAGCTCAGCAGGCCCAGATCACGTGACTGAGCATGCACTGTTCACGTGGCTGATCATACACTGATCGCGTGATGATCATGCACTGATCACTTGGATATCATGCACTGATCACGTGGCTGATCATACACTGTTCACGTGTCTGACCATGCACTGATCGCGTGGCTGATCATACACTGCCGTAACTGATCATGCACTGATCACGTGGCTATCATGCACTGATCACGTGGCTGAACATGCACTGTTCACGTGGCTGATCACTGTCACGTGACATATCATGCACTGATCACGTGGCGCTCATGCACTGATCACGTGGCTGATCATACTCTGCTCACGTAACTCATGCACATCACGTGGCTATCATGCACTGCTCACGTGGCTGTCATGGAATGATCACGTAGCAACCATATACTGGTAGCGTGACTGATCATGCAAAGATCACGTAAATGATCATGCACTGTTCACGTGACTGATCATGTACTGATCACGTGACTGATCATGCACTGACCACGTGGCTATCATGCACTGATCACGTGGCTGATCACATGATCACGTGACTGATCATGCACTGATCACGTGGCTATCATGCACTGATCACGTGGCTGATCATGCACTGATCACGTGGCTATCATGCACTGATCACGTGGCTGATCACACACGTATCACATGGCTGATCATGCACTGATCACGTGGCTATCATGCACTGATCACGTGGCTATCATGCACTGATCATGGCTGATCATGCACTGATCACGTGGCTATCATGCACTGATCACGTGGCTGATCATGCACTGATCACGTACTGATCATGCACTGATCACGTGGCTGATCATGCACTGATCACGTGGCTATCATGCACTGATCACTTGGCTGAACATGCACTGATCGCGTGCCTGGTCATGCACTGATCACGTGGCTGATCATGCACTGATCACGTGGCTGATCATGCACTGATCACGTGTCTGATCATGCACTGATCACGTGGCTATCATGCACTGCTCGCGTGGCTGATCATGCCACATCGCAGCTACCATGTACTGGTCACATGGCTGATCATGCACTGATCACGTGACTGATCATGCATGATCGCGTGGCTATCATGCACTACTCACGTGGCTGATCATGCAATGATCATGTAGCTACCATGTACAGGTCGTGAATGATCATACACCCGTCAGGTGACTGATCATGCACTGATCACGTGGCTATCATGCACTGATCACGAGACTGATCATGCACTGATCACGTCTATCTCATGCACTGATCACATGACTGCCGTGCACTGATCAAGTGGATGATCATACACTAATCTTATGACAGATCATGCACTGATCACGTGGCTGATCATGCACTGATCACGTAACTGATCATGCACTGATCACATGACTATCTTGTAGTGATCACGTGACTTAATGGCGCTGATCATGTGGCTGATCATGCGCTGATCATGTTTGCTATCATACACTGATCACGTGCCTCTGGAGGCAATAAACAAAGGGCTGAGTAGGCACGAATCAAACAGTCAGCAGGCAATAATCATGGAACTCAGTGCAGGAATCATGCTGCTCAGCTGGCAATAATCAAGCAGCTGAGCAGGCAGGAATGCGCCACGGCTGGCAATTGTCAAGCAGATGACAGGCAGGAATCGTGCAGCTCAGCAGGCCAGATCACGTGGCTGATCATGCACTGTTCACGTGGCTGATCATGCACTGATCACGTGATGATCATGCACTGATCACGTGGCTATCATGCACTGATCACGTGGCTGATCATGCACTGATCACGTGTCTGATCATGCACTGATCACGTGGCTGATCATGCACTGCTCACGTGCTGATCATGCACTGATCACGTGGCTATCATGCACTGATCACGGCTGAACATGCACTGTTCACGTGGCTGATCACACACCTGTCACGTGACATATCATGCACTGATCACGGCACTCATGCACTGATCACGTGGCTGATCACACTCTGCTCACGTAACTCATGCACATCGCGTGGCTATCATGCACTGCTCACGTGGCTCGTCATGGAATGATCGCGTAGCACCATATACTGGTACGTGACTGATCATGCAAGATCACGTAAATGATCATGCACTGTTCACGTGACTGATCATGTACTGATCACGTGACTGATCATGCACTGACCACGTGGCTATCATGCATGCTCCGTGGCTGATCATGCAATGATCACGTGGCAACCATATACTGGTCACGTGACTGATCATGCACTGATCACGTAATTGATCCTGCACTGATCACGTGGCTCATCATGCACTGATCACGTGGCTGATCACACATGTATCACGTGACTGATCATGCACTGATCACGTGGCTCTCATGCACTGATCACGTGGCTGTCACTGATCACGTGGATATCATGCACTGATCATGTGGCTGATCACACGTATCATGACTGATCATGCACTGATCACGTGGCTATCATGCACTGATCACGTGGCTATCATGCACTGATCACGTGGCTTATCAGGCAATGATCACGTAGCTACCTTGTACTGGTCACGTAACTGATCATGCACTGAGCACGTAATTGATCATGCACTGATCATGTGGCTGATCATGCACTGATCACGTGGCTGATCATACACTGATCACGTGACTGATCATGCACTGATCACGTGACTGATCATGCACTGATCACGTGGCTATCATGCACTGATCACTTGGCTTGACATACTGATCACGTGCCTGGTCATGCACTGATCACGTGGCTGATCATGCACTGATCACGTGCCTGATCATGCACTGATCACGTGGCTGATCATGCACTGATCACGTGACTGATCATGCACTGATCTCGTGTCTGATCATGCACTGATCACGTGGCTATCATGCACTGCTCACGTGGCTGATCATGCCATGATCACGCAGCTCCCATGTACTGGTCACATGACTGATCATGCACTGATCACGTGACTGATCATGCAGTGATCACGTGGCTATCATGAACTACTCACGTGGCTGATCATGCAATGATCATGTGGCTACCATGCAGGTCACGTGAATGATCATACACCCATCAGGTGACTGATCATGCACTGATCACGTGGCTATCATGCACTGATCACGAGACTGATCATGCACTGTTCACGTCTATATCATGCACTGATCACATGACTGCCGTGCACTGATCACGTGGATGATCATACACTAATCTTGTGACAGATCATGCACTGATCACGTGGCTGATCATGCACTGATACCGTGACTGAGCATGGACTGATCACATGACTATCATGTAGTGATCGTGACTTAATGGCGCTGATCATGTGACTGATCATGCGCTGATCATGTTTGCTATCATGCACTGATCATGTGCCTCTGGAGGCAATAAACAAAGAGCTGAGTAGGCGCGAATCAAACAGTCAGCAGGCAATAATCATGGAACACAGGTGTGAGGAATCATGCTGCTCAGCTGGCAATAATCAAGCAGCTGAGCAGGCAGGAATGCAGCACAGCTGGCAAGTGTCAAGCAGATGACAGGCAGGAATCGTGCAGCTCAGCTGGCAATTGTCAAGCAGATGAGCAGACAGTAATCACGCAGCTCAGCAGGCCCAGATCACGTGACTGAGCATGCACTGTTCACGTGGCTGATCATATACTGATCACGTGATGATCATGCACTGATCACTTGGATATCATGCACTGATCACGTGGCTGATCATACACTGTTCACGTGTCTGACCATGCACTGATCACGTGGCTGATCATACACTGCTCACGTAACTGATCATGCACTGATCACGTGGCTATCATGCACTGATCACGTGGCTGAACATGCACGTGACATCATGTTGATCATGCACTGATCACGTGTGCTCTCATGCACTGATCACGTGGCTGTCATGCACTGATCACGTGGCTATCATGCACTGATCACGTGGCTGATCACAGTATGCATGTCTGATCATGCACTGATCGCGTGGCTGATCATGCACTGATCACGTGGCTATCATGCTGATCACGTGGCTGATCATGCAATGATCACGTGGCTGACCATGTACTGGTCACGCGGCTGATCATGCACAGATGCAATGATGATCATGCACTGATCATGTGGCTGATCATGCACTGATCGTGGCTGATCACACTGATCACATGACTGAACATGCACTGATCACGACTGATCATGCACTGATCACGTGGCTATCATGCACTGATCACGTGGCTGATGCACTGATCACGTGACTGATCATGCACTGATCACGTGGCTGATCATGCACTGATCACGTGGCTATCATGCACTGATCACGTGGCTGATCATGCCATGATCGCACTACCATGTACTGGTCACATGACTGATCATGCACTGATCACGTGACTGATCATGCAGTGATCACGTGGCTATCATGAACTACTCACGTGGCTGATCATGCAATGATCATGTAGCTACCATGTACAGGTCACGTGAATGATCATACACATCAGTGACTGATCATGCACTGATCACGTGGCTATCATGCACGGATCACGAGACTGATCATGCACTGTTCGCGTCTATATCATGCACTGATCACATGACTGCCCGTGCACTGATCACGTGGATGATCATACACTAATCTTGTGACAGATCATGCACTGATCACGTGGCTGATCATGCACTGATACCGTGACTGAGCATGGACTGATCACATGACTATCATGTAGTGATCACGTGACTTAATGGCTGATCATGTGACTGATCATGCGCTGATCATGTTTGCTATCATACACTGATCATGTGCCTCTGGAGGCAATAAACAAAGAGCTGAGTAGGCGCGAATCAAACAGTCAGCAGGCAATAATCATGGAACTCAGGTGTGAGGAATCATGCTGCTCAGCTGGCAATAATCAAGCAGCTGAGCGGGCAGGAATTACGCAGCACAGCTGGCAATTGTCAAGCAGATGACGGGCAGGAATCGTGCAGCTCAGCTGGCAAGTGTCAAGCAGATGAGCAGACAGTAATCACGCAGCTCAGCAGGCCCAGATCACGTGACTGAGCATGCACTGTTCGCGTGGCTGATCATACACTGATCACGTGATGATCATGCACTGATCACTTGGATATCATGCACTGATCACGTGGCTGATCATACACTGCTCACGTGACTGATCATGCACTGATCACGTGGCTGATCATGCACTGATCACGTGGCTGAACATGCACTGTTCGCGTGGCTGATCACACCTGTCGTGACATATCATGCACTGATCGTGGCACTCATGCACTGATCACGTGGCTGATCATACTCTGCTCAACGTCATATCAGCACATCACGTGGCTATCATGCACTGCTCACGTGCTCGTCATGGAATGATCGCGTAGCAACCATATACTGGTACGTGACTGATCATGCAAAGATCACGTAAATGATCATGCACTGATCGCGTGACTGATCATGTACTGATCGCGTGACTGATCATGCACTGACCGCGTGGCTATCATGCTCTGCTCACGTGGCTGATCATGCCGATCACGTGATGACCATGTACGTCGCGGATATCATGCACTGATCACGTGACTGATCATGCACTGATCATGTCTGATCCTGCACTGATCACGTGGCTGATCATGCACTGATCGCGTGACTGATCATGCACTGATCACGTGGCTCTCATGCACTGATCACGTGGCTGATCATGCACTGATCACGTGGATGATCACACACTGTCATGTGGCTGATCATGCACTTATCGTGACATCATGCACTGATCACGTGGCTATCATGCACTGCTCACATAACTGATGCACATCCGTGGCTATCATGCACTGCACGTGGCTAATCAGGCGATCACGTGCTAACCATGTACGGTCACGTGACTGATCATGCACTGATCACGTAATTGATCATGCACTGATCATGTGGCTGATCATGCACTGATCACGTGGCTGATCAGCTATCACGTGACTGATCATGCACTGATCACGTGGCTGATCATGCACTGATCACGTGGCTGATCATGCACTGATCACGTGGCTATCATGCACTGATCACGTGGCTGATCACACTGATCACATGACTGATCATGCACTGATCACGTGGCTATCATGCACTGATCACGTGGCTATCATGCACTGATCACGTGGCTGATCATGCACTGATCACGTGGCTATCATGTACTGGTCACGTGACTGATCATGCACTGATCACGTGGCTGATCATGCACTGATCGTGGCTGATCATGCACTGATCACGTGACTGATCATGCACTGATCACGTGACTGATCATGCACTGATCACGTGGCTATCATGCACTGATCACTTGGCTGACATACACTCACATCGTGCCTGGTCATGCACTGATCGCGTGGCTGATCATGCACTGATCACGTGTCTGATCATGCACTGATCACGTGCTATCATGCACTGCTCACGTGGCTGATCATGCATGATCACGCAGCTACCATGTACTGGTCACATGACTGATCATGCACTGATCGCGTGACTGATCATGCAGTGATCACGTGGCTATCATGAACTACTCACGTGGCTGATCATGCAATGATCATGCTACATGTACAGGTCACGTGAATGATCATACACCCATCAGGTGACTGATCATGCACTGATCACGTGGCTATCATGCACGGATCACGAGACTGATCATGCACTGTTCACGTCTATATCATGCACTGATCACATGACTGCCCGTGCACTGATCACGTGGATGATCATACACTAATCTTGTGACAGATCATGCACTGATCACGTGGCTGATCATGCACTGATACCGTGACTGAGCATGGACTGATCACATGCCTATCATGTAGTGATCACGTGACTTAATGGCGCTGATCATGTGACTGATCATGCGCTGATCATGTTTGCTATCATACACTGATCATGTGCCTCTGGAGGCAATAAACAAAGAGCTGAGTAGGCGAATCAAACAGTCAGCAGGCAATAATCATGGAACTCAGGTGTGAGGAATCATGCTGCTCAGCTGGCTAATCAAGCAGCTGAGCAGGCAGGAATTACGCAGCACAGCTGGCAATTATCAAGCAGATGACAGGCAGGAATCGTGCAGCTCAGCTGGCAATTGTCAAGCAGATGAGCAGACAGTAATCACGCAGCTCAGCAGGCCAGATCACGTGACTGAGCATGCACTGTTCACGTGGCTGATCATATACTGATCACGTGATGATCATGCACTGATCACTTGGATATCATGCACTGATCACGTGATCATACACTGTTCACGTGTCTGACCATGCACTGATCACGTGGCTGATCATGCTGCTCACGTGGCTGATCATGCACTGATCACGTGGCTATCATGCACTGATCGCGTGGCTGAACATGCACTGTTCACGTGGCTGATCACACTGTCACGTGACATATCATGCACTGATCACGTGGCACTCATGCACTGATCACGTGGCTGATCATACTCTGCTCACGTAACTCATGCACACATCGTGGCTATCATGCACTGCTCACGTGGCTGATCATGGAATGATCACGTAGCAACCATATACTGGTCACGTGACTGATCATGCAAAGATCACGTAAATGATCATGCACTGTTCGTGACTGATCATGTACTGATCACGTGACTGATCATGCACTGATCACGTGGCTATCATGCACTGCTCACGTGGCTGATCATGCAACGATCACGTAGCAACCATACTGGTCACGTGACTGATCATGCACTGATCACGTAATTGATCCTGCGATCACGTGGCTCATCATGCACTGATCACGTGGCTGATCACACTGTATCGTGACTGATCATGCACTGATCGTGGCTCTCATGCACTGATCACGTGGCTGTCATGCACTGATCACGTGGCTATCATGCACTGATCACGTGGCTGATCATGCACGTATCACGTGACTGATCATGCACTGATCCGCGTGGCTATCATGCACTGATCACGTGGCTGATCATACTGATCACGTGGCTGATCATGCACTGATCACGTGGCTATCATGCTGATCACGTGGCTGATCATGCACTGATCACGTGCTGATCATGCACTGATCACGTGGCTGATCATGCACTGATCACGTGGCTGATCATGCACTGATCACGTGGCTGATCATGCACTGATCACGCTACATGTACTGGTCATGTGACTGATCATGCACTGATCACGTGACTGATCATGCACTGATCACGTGTCTGATCATGCACTGATCACGTGGCTATCATGCACTGCTCACGTGGCTGATCATGCCATGATCACGCGCTACATGTACTGGTCACATGACTGATCATGCACTGATCACGTGACTGATCATGCAGTGATCACGTGGCTATCATGCACTCACGTGGCTGATCATGCAATGATCATGTAGCTACCATGTACAGGTCACGTGAATGATCATACACCCATCAGGTGACTGATCATGCACTGATCACGTGGCTATCATGCACTGATCACGAGACTGATCATGCACTGTTCACGTCTATATCATGCACTAATCACATGACTGCCCGTGCACTGATCACGTGGATGATCATACACTAATCTTGTGACAGATCATGCACTGATCACGTGGCTGATCATGCACTGATACCGTGACTGAGCATGGACTGATCACATGACTATCATGTAGTGATCACGTGACTTAATGGCGCTGATCATGTGACTGATCATGCGCTGATCATGTTTGCTATCATACACTGATCATGTGCCTCTGGAGGCAATAAACAAAGAGCTGAGTAGGCACGAATCAAACAGTCAGCAGGCAATAATCATGGAACTCAGGTGTGATCATGCTGCTCAGCTGGCAATAATCAAGCAGCTGAGCAGGCAGGAATTACGCGGCACAGCTGGCAATTGTCAAGCAGATGACAGGCAGGAATCGTGAAGCTCAGCTGGCAATTGTCAAGCAGATGAGCAGACAGTAATCACGCAGCTCAGCAGGCCCAGATCACGTGACTGAGCATGCACTGTTCACGTGGCTGATCATACACTGATCGCGTGATGATCATGCACTGATCACTTGGATATCATGCACTGATCACGTGGCTGATCATACACTGTTCACGTGTCTGACCATGCACTGATCACGTGGCTGATCATACACTGCTCACGTAACTGATCATGCACTGATCACGTGGCTATCATGCACTGATCACGTGGCTGAACATGCACTGTTCACGTGGCTGATCACACACCGTCACGTGACATATCATGCACTGATCACGCTATCATGCACTGCTCACGTGGCTGATCATACACTGATCACGTAGCAACCATGCGATCACGTGACTGATCATGCACTGATCGCGTAATTGATCATGCACTGATCACGTGACTATCATGCACTGATCGCGTGGCTGATCATGCACTGATCACGTGGCTGATCATGCACTGATCACGTGGCTGATCATGCACTGATCACGTGGCTATCATGCACTGATCACGTGGATATCATGCTGATCATGTGCTGATCACACTGATCACGTGATGATCATGCACTGATCACGTGGCTGATCATGCACTGATCACGTGGCTATCATGCACTGATCACGTGGCTGATCATGCACTGATCCGTGTACCATGTACTGGTCACGTGACTGATCATGCACTGATCACGTGGCTGATCATGCACTGATCACGTGGCTGATCATGCACTGATCACGTGGCTGATCATGCACTGATCACGTGGCTGATCATGCACTGATCACGTGGCTGATCATGCACTGATCACGTGGCTATCATGCACTGATCACGTGGCTGATCATGCACTGATCACGTGCCTGATCATGCACTGATCACGTGGCTGATCATGCACTGATCACGTGGCTGATCATGCACTGATCACGTGGCTGATCATGCACTGATCACGTGGCTGATCATGCACTGATCACGTGACTGATCATGCACTGATCACGTGGCTATCATGCACTGATCACGTGCTGATCATGCACTGATCACGTGACTGATCATGCACTGATCACGTACTGATCATGCACTGATCACGTGGCTGATCATGCACTGATCACGTGATGATCATGCACTGATCACGTGATATCATGCACTGATCACGTGGCTGATCATGCACTGATCACGTGGCTGATCATGCACTGATCACGTGACTGATCATGCACTGATCACGTAACTGATCATGCACTGATCACGTGGCTATCATGCACTGATCACGTGGCTGATCATGCACTGATCACGTGGCTGATCACACACTGTCACGTGACATATCATGCACTGATCACGTGGCACTCATGCACTGATCACGTGGCTGATCATACACTGATCACGTAACTCATGCACTCATCACGTGGCTATCATGCACTGATCACGTGGCTGATCATGCAATGATCACGTAGCAACCATATACTGATCACGTGACTGATCATGCACTGATCACGTGGCTGATGCACTGATCACGTGACTGATCATGCACTGATCACGTGACTGATCATGCACTGATCACGTGGCTATCATGCACTGATCACGTGGCTGATCATGCACTGATCACGTGGCAACCATGCACTGATCACGTGACTGATCATGCACTGATCACGTAACTGATCATGCACTGATCACGTGGCTGATCATGCACTGATCACGTGGCTGATCACACATGATCACGTGACTGATCATGCACTGATCACGTGGCTCTCATGCACTGATCACGTGGCTGTCATGCACTGATCACGTGGATATCATGCACTGATCACGTGGCTGATCATGCACGTATCACATGACTGATCATGCACTGATCACGTGGCTGATCATGCACTGATCACGTGGCTATCATGCACTGATCACGTGGCTGATCATGCAATGATCACGTGGCTACCATGTACTGGTCACGTGACTGATCATGCACTGATCACGTATTGATCATGCACTGATCACGTGGCTGATCATGCACTGATCACGTGGCTGATCATGCACTGATCACGTAACTGATCATGCACTGATCACGTGACTGATCATGCACTGATCACGTGGCTATCATGCACTGATCACGTGGCTGATCATGCACTGATCGCGTGGCTGATCATGCACTGATCACGTGACTGATCATGCACTGATCACGTGACTGATCATGCACTGATCACGTGGCTATCATGCACTGCTCACGTGGCTGATCATGCATGATCACGCAGCTACCATGTACTGGTCACATGACTGATCATGCACTGATCACGTGACTGATCATGCAGATCACGTGGCTATCATGCACTACTCGTGGCTGATCATGCAATGATCATGTAGCTACCATGTACAGGTCATGAATGATCATACACACCATCAGGTGACTGATCATGCACTGATCACGTGGCTATCATGCACTGATCACGAGACTGATCATGCACTGATCACGTCTATATCATGCACTGATCACATGACTGCCATGCACTGATCACGTGGATGATCATACACTAATCTTGTGACAGATCATGCACTGATCACGTGGCTGATCATGCACTGATACCGTGACTAAGCATGGACTGATCACATGACTATCATGTAGTGATCACGTGACTTAATGGCGCTGATCATGTGACTGATCATGCGCTGATCATGTTTGCTATCATACACTGATCATGTGCCTCTGGAGGCAATAAACAAAGAGCTGAGTAGGCACGAATCAAACAGTCAGCAGGCAATAATCATGGAACTCAGGTGTGAGGAATCATGCTGCTCAGCTGGCAATAATCAAGCAGCTGAGCAGGCAGGAATTACGCAGCACAGCTGGCAATTGTCAAGCAGATGACAGGCAGGAATCGTGCAGCTCAGCTGGCAATTGTCAAGCAGATGAGCAGACAGTAATCACGCAGCTCAGCAGGCCCAGATCACGTGACTGAGCATGCACTGTTCACGTGGCTGATCATACACTGATCACGTGATGATCATGCACTGATCACTTGGATATCATGCACTGATCACGTGGCTGATCATACACTGTTCACGTGTCTGACCATGCACTGATCACGTGGCTGATCATACACTGCTCACGTAACTGATCATGCACTGATCACGTGGCTATCATGCACTGATCACGTGGCTGAACATGCACTGTTCACGTGGCTGATCACACACCTGTCACGTGACATATCATGCACTGATCACGTGGCACTCATGCACTGATCACGTGGCTGATCATACTCTGCTCACGAACTCATGCACATCACGTGGCTATCATGCACTGCTCACGTGGCTCGTCATGGAATGATCACGTAGCTATCATATACTGGTCACGTGACTGATCATGCACTGATCACGTAAATGATCATGCACTGTTCACGTGACTGATCATGTACTGATCACGTGACTGATCATGCACTGATCACGTGGCTATCATGCTCTGCTCACGTGGCTGATCATGCAACGATCACGTAGCAACCATGTACTGGTCACGTGACTGATCATGCACTGATCACGTTGATGCACTGATCACGTGGCTCATCATGCACTGATCACGTGGCTGATCACACATGTATCACGTGACTGATCATGCACTGATCACGTGCTGATCATGCACTGATCACGTGGCTATCATGCACTGATCACGTGGATATCATGCACTGATCACGTGGCTGATCATGCACTGATCACGTGACTGATCATGCACTGATCACGTGGCTATCATGCACTGATCACGTGGCTATCATGCACTGATCACGTGGCTGATCATGCACTGATCACGTGACTGATCATGCACTGATCACGTAACTGATCATGCACTGATCACGTGACTGATCATGCACTGATCACGTGACTGATCATGCACTGATCACGTGGCTGATCATGCACTGATCATGATCATGCACTGATCACGTGACTGATCATGCACTGATCACGTGGCTATCATGCACTGATCACGTGGCTGATCATGCACTGATCACGTGACTGATCATGCACTGATCGCGTGGCTATCATGCACTGATCACGTGACTGATCATGCACTGATCACGTGGCTGATCATGCACTGATCACGTGACTGATCATGCACTGATCACGTGGCTGATCATGCTGATCACGTGGCTATCATGCACTGATCGCGTGGCTGATCATGCACTGATCACGTGCTGATCATGCACTGATCATGACTGATCATGCACTGATCACGTGGGATCATGCACTGATCGTGACTGATCATGCACTGATCACGTGGCTATCATGCACTGATCACGTGGCTGATCATGCACTGATCACGTGGCTGATCATGCACTGATCACGTGGCTGATCATGCACTGATCACTGATCATGCACTGATCACGTGGCTGATCATGCACTGATCACGTGGCTGATCATGCACTGATCACGTGGCTGATCATGCACTGATCACGTGGCTATCATGCACTGATCACGTGGCTATCATGCACTGATCGCGTGGCTATCATGCACTGATCACGTGGCTGATCATGCACTGATCACGTGACTGATCATGCACTGATCACGTGGCTATCATGCACTGATCACGTGGCTGATCATGCACTGATCATGGCTGATCATGCACTGATCACGTGGCTGATCATGCACTGATCACGTGCTGATCATGCACTGATCACGTAACTGATCATGCACTGATCACGTGACTGATCATGCACTGATCACGTGGCTGATCATGCACTGATCACGTGGCTGATCATGCACTGATCACGTGGCTGATCATGCACTGATCACATAACTGATCATGCACTGATCACGTGGCTGATCATGCACTGATCACGTGGCTGATCATGCACTGATCACGTGCTGGTCATGCACTGATCACGTGGCTGATCATGCACTGATCACGTGACTGATCATGCACTGATCTCGTGTCTGATCATGCACTGATCACGTGGCTATCATGCACTGCTCACGTGGCTGATCATGCCATGATCGCAGCTACCATGTACTACTCATGACTGATCATGCACTGATCATGACTGATCATGCAGTGATCACGTGGCTGATCATACACCCATCACGTGACTGATCATGCACTGATCACGTGGCTATCATGCACTGATCACGACTGATCATGCACTGTTCACGTCTATATCATGCACTGATCACATGACTGCCCGTGCATTGATCACGTGGATGATCATACACTAATCTTGTGACGGATCATGCACTGATCACGTGGCTGATCATGCACTGATACCGTGACTGAGCATGGACTGATCACATGACTATCATGTAGTGATCGCGTGACTTAATGGCGCTGATCATGTGACTGATCATGCGCTGATCATGTTTGCTATCATACACTGATCATGTGCCTCTGGAGGCAATAAACAAAGAGCTGAGTAGGTACGAATCAAACAGTCAGCAGGCAATAATCATGGAACTCAGGTGTGAGGAATCATGCTGCTCAGCTGGCAATAATCAAGCAGCTGAGCAGGCAGGAATTACGCAGCACTGGCAATTGTCAAGCAGATGACAGGCAGGAATCGTGCAGCTCAGCTGGCAATTGTCAAGCAGATGAGCAGACAGTAATCACGCAGCTCAGCAGGCCCAGATCACGTGACTGAGCATGCACTGTTCACGTGGCTGATCATACACTGATCACGTGATGATCATGCACTGATCACTTGGATATCATGCACTGATCACGTGGCTGATCATACACTGTTCGCGTGTCTGACCATGCACTGATCACGTGGCTGATCGTACACTGCTCACGTAACTGATCATGCACTGATCACGTAGCTATCATGCACTGATCACGTGGCTGAACATGCACTGTTCACGTGGCTGATCACACACCTGTCACGTGACATATCATGCACTGATCACGTGGCACTCATGCACTGATCGCGTGGCTGATCATACTCTGCTCACGTAACTCATGCGCACACATCACGTGGCTATCATGCACTGCTCACGTGGCTCGTCATGGAATGATTACTTAGCAACCATATACTGGTAACATGACTGATCATGCAAAGATCACGTAAATGATCATGCACTGTTCACGTGACTGATCATGTACTGATCACGTGACTGATCATGCACTGACCACGTGGCTATCATGCTCTGCTCACGTGGCTGATCATGCAGCGATCACGTAGCAACCATGTACTGATCACGTGACTGATCATGCACTGATCACGTAATTGATCCTGCACTGATCACGTGGCTCATCATGCTCTGATCACGTGGCTGATCACACATGTATCACGTGACTGATCATGCACTGATCACGTGGCTCTCATGCACTGATCGCGTGGCTGTCATGCACTGATCACGTGGATATCATGCACTGATCATGTGGCTGATCACACGTATCACATGACTGATCATGCACTGATCACGTGGCTATCATGCACTGATCACGTGGCTATCATGCACTGATCACGTGGCTGATCAGGCAATGATCACGATCAGCTACCATGTACTGGTCACGTGACTGATCATGCACTGATCACGTTGATCAACTGATCATGTGGCTGATCATGCACTGATCGCGTGGCTGATCATGCACTGATCACGTAACTGATCATGCACTGATCACGTGACTGATCATGCACTGATCACGTGGCTGATCATGCACTGATCACGCTGGACATGCACTGATCACGTGGCTGATCATGCACTGATCACGTGGCTGATCATGCACTGATCACGTGTCTGATCATGCACTGATCACGTGGCTATCATGCACTGCTCACGTGGCTGATCATGCCATGATCACGCAGCTACCATGTACTGGTCACATGACTGATCATGCACTGATCACGTGACTGATCATGCAGTGATCACGTGGCTATCATGAACTGCTCACGTGGCTGATCATGCAATGATCATGTAGCTACCATGTACAGGTCACGTGAATGATCATACACCCATCAGGTGACTGATCATGCACTGATCACGTGGCTATCATGCACTGATCACGAGACTGATCATGCACTGTTCACGTCTATATCATGCACTGATCACATGACTGCCCGTGCACTGATCACGTGGATGATCATACACTAATCTTGTGACAGATCATGCACTGATCACGTGGCTGATCATGCACTGATACCGTGACTGAGCATGGACTGATCACATGACTATCATGTAGTGATCACGTGACTTAATGGCGCTGATCATGTGACTGATCATGCGCTGATCATGTTTGCTATCATACACTGATCATGTGCCTCTGGAGGCAATAAACAAAGAGCTGAGTAGGCACGAATCAAACAGTCAGCAGGCAATAATCATGGAACTCAGGTGTGAGGAATCATGCTGCTCAGCTGGCAATAATCAAGCAGCTGAGCAGGCAGGAATTACGCAGCACAGCTGGCAATTGTCAAGCAGATGACAGGCAGGAATCGTGCAGCTCAGCTGGCAATTGTCAAGCAGATGAGCAGACAGTAATCACGCAGCTCAGCAGGCCCAGATCACGTGACTGAGCATGCACTGTTCACGTGGCTGATCATACACTGATCACGTGATGATCATGCACTGATCACGGATATCATGCACTGATCACGTGGCTGATCATACACTGTTCGCGTGTCTGACCATGCACTGATCACGTGGCTGATCATACACTGCTCACGTAACTGATCATGCACTGATCACGTGGCTATCATGCACTGATCACGTGGCTGAACATGCACTGTTCACGTGGCTGATCACACACCTGTCACGTGACATATCATGCACTGATCGCGTGGCACTCATGCACTGATCACGTGGCTGATCATACTCTGCTCACGTAACTCATGCACACATCACGTGGCTATCATGCACTGCACACGTGGCTCGTCATGGAATGATCACGTAGCAACCATATACTGGTAACGTGACTGATCATGCAAAGATCACGTAAATGATCATGCACTGTTCACGTGACTGATCATGTACTGATCACGTGACTGATCATGCACTGATCACGTGGCTATCATGCTCTGCTCACGTGGCTGATCATGCAACGATCACGTGAGCAACCATGTACTGGTCGTGACTGATCATGCACTGATCACGTAATTGATCCTGCACTGATCACGTGGCTCATCATGCACTGATCACGTGGCTGATCACACATGTATCACGTGACTGATCATGCACTGATCCCGTGGCTCTCATGCACTGATCACGTGGCTGTCATGCACTGATCACGGATATCATGCACTGATCACGTGGCTGATCACGCATCACATAGACTGATCATGCACTGATCACGTGGCTATCATGCACTGATCACGTGGCTATCATGCACTGATCACGTGGCTGATCAGGCAATGATCACGGCTCCATGTACTGGTCGTGACTGATCATGCACTGAGCGCGTAATTGATCATGCACTGATCATGGCTGATCATGCACTGATCACGTGGCTGATCATGCACTGATCATGACTGATCATGCACTGATCACGTGACTGATCATGCACTGATCACGTGGCTATCATGCACTGATCACGTGGCTGACATACACTGATCACGTGCCTGGTCATGCACTGATCACGTGGCTGATCATGCACTGATCACGTGACTGATCATGCACTGATCACGTGACTGATCATGCACTGATCACGTGGCTATCATGCACTGCTCGTGGCTGATCATGCCATGATCACGCAGCTACCATGTACTGGTCATGACTGATCATGCACTGATCACGTGACTGATCATGCACTGATCACGTGGCTATCATGAACTACTCACGTGGCTGATCATGCAATGATCATGACGTAGCTACCATGTACAGGTCACGTGAATGATCATACACCCATCAGGTGACTGATCATGCACTGATCACGTGGCTATCATGCACTGATCACGAGACTGGTCATGCACTGTTCACGTCTATATCATGCACTGATCATGCATGACTGCGTGCACTGATCACGTGGATGATCATACACTAATCTTGTGACAGATCATGCACTGATCACGTGGCTGATCATGCACTGATACCGTGACTGAGCATGGACTGATCACATGACTATCATGTAGTGATCACGTGACTTAATGGCGCTGATCATGTGACTGATCATGCGCTGATCATGTTTGCTATCATACACTGATCATGTGCCTCTGGAGGCAATAAACAAAGAGCTGAGTAGGCACGAATCAAACAGTCAGCAGGCAATAATCATGGAACTCAGGTGTGAGAATCATGCTGCTCAGCTGGCAATAATCAAGCAGCTGAGCAGGCAGGAATTACGCAGCACAGCTGGCAATTGTCAAGCAGATGACAGGCAGGAATCGTGCAGCTCAGCTGGCAATTGTCAAGCAGATGAGCAGACAGTAATCACGCAGCTCAGCAGGCCCAGATCACGTGACTGAGCATGCACTGTTCGCGTGGCTGATCATACACTGATCACGTGATGATCATGCACTGATCACTTGGATATCATGCACTGATCGCGTGGCTGATCATACACTGTTCACGTGTCTGACCATGCACTGATCACGTGGCTGATCATGCACTGCTCACGTAACTGATCATGCACTGATCACGTGGCTATCATGCACTGATCACGTGGCTGAACATGCACTGTTCACGTGGCTGATCACACCTGTCACGTGACATATCATGCACTGATCACGTGGCACTCATGCACTGATCGCGTGGCTGATCATACTCTGCTCACGTAACTCATGCACACATCACGTGGCTATCATGCACTGCTCACGTGGCTCGTCATGGAATGATCACGCTAGCCATATACTGGTACGTGACTGATCATGCAAGATCACGTAAATGATCATGCACTGTTCACGTGACTGATCATGTACTGATCACGTGACTGATCATGCACTGACCACGTGGCTATCATGCTCTGCTCACGTGGCTGATCATGCAGCGATCACGTAGCAACCATGTACTGGTCACGTGACTGATCATGCACTGATCACGTAATTGATCCTGCACTGATCACGTGGCTCATCATGCACTGATCACGTGGCTGATCACACATGTATCACGTGACTGATCATGCACTGATCCCGTGGCTATCATGCACTGATCACGTGGCTGATCATGCACTGATCACGTGGATATCATGCACTGATCACGTGGCTGATCACCGTATCACATGACTGATCATGCACTGATCGCGTGGCTATCATGCACTGATCACGTGGCTGATCATGCACTGATCACGTGGCTGATCAGGCAATGATCCGCGTAGCTACCATGTACTGGTCACGTGACTGATCATGCACTGATCACGTGGCTGATCATGCACTGATCACGTGGCTGATCATGCACTGATCACGTGGCTGATCATGCACTGATCACGTGACTGATCATGCACTGATCACGTGGCTGATCATGCACTGATCACGTGGCTATCATGACTTGGCTGGACATGCACTGATCACGTGCTGATCATGCACTGATCGTGGCTGATCATGCACTGATCATGTAGCTACCATGTACAGGTCGCGTGACTGATCATACACCCATCAGGTGACTGATCATGCACTGATCACGTGGCTATCATGCACTGATCACGAGGCTGATCATGCACTGTTCACGTCTATATCATGCACTGATCACATGGCTGCCCGTGCACTGATCACGTGGATGATCATGCTAATCATGTGACTGATCATGCACTGATCACGTGGCTGATCATGCACTGATACCGTGACTGAGCATGGACTGATCACATGACTATCATGTAGTGATCACGTGACTTAATGGCGCTGATCATGTGACTGATCATGCGCTGATCATGTTGCTATCATACACTGATCATGTGCCTCTGGAGGCATTAAACAAAGAGCTGAGTAGGCACGAATCAAACAGTCAGCAGGCAATAATCATGGAACTCAGGTGTGAGGAATCATGCTGCTCAGCTGGCAATAATCAAGCAGCTGAGCAGGCAGGAATTACGCAGCACAGCTGGCAATTGTCAAGCAGATGACAGGCAGGTCGTGCAGCTCAGCTGGCAATTGTCAAGCAGATGAGCAGACAGTAATCACGCAGCTCAGCAGGCCCAGATCGCGTGACTGAGCATGCACTGTTCACGTGGCTGATCATACACTGATCACGTGATGATCATGCACTGATCACTTGGATATCATGCACTGATCACGTGGCTGATCATACACTGTTCGCGTGTCTGACCATGCACTGATCACGTGGCTGATCATGCACACTGCTCACGTAACTGATCATGCACTGATCACGTGGCTATCATGCACTGATCACGTGGCTGAACATGCACTGTTCACGTGGCTGATCACACACTGTCACGTGACATATCATGCACTGATCACGTGGCACTCATGCACTGATCGCGTGGCTGATCATACTCTGCTCACGTAACTCATGCACATCACGTGGCTATCATGCACTGCTCGCGTGGCTCGTCATGGAATGATCACGGCAGCAACCATATACTGGTAACGTGACTGATCATGCAAAGATCACGTAAATGATCATGCACTGTTCACGTGACTGATCATGTACTGATCACGTGACTGATCATGCACTGATCACGTGGCTATCATGCTCTGCTCACGTGGCTGATCATGCAGCGATCACGTAGCAACCATGTACTGGTCACGTGACTGATCATGCACTGATCGCGTAATTGATCATGCACTGATCACGTGGCTCATCATGCACTGATCACGTGGCTGATCACACATGTATCACGTGACTGATCATGCACTGATCCCGTGGCTCTCATGCACTGATCACGTGGCTGATCATGCACTGATCACGTGGATATCATGCACTGATCACGTGGCTGATCATGCACGTCTGCAGCTACCATGTACTGGTCACATGACTGATCATGCACTGATCACGTGGCTGATCATGCACTGATCACGTGGCTATCATGCACTGATCGCGTGGCTGATCAGGCAATGATCACGTGGCTACCATGCACTGGTCACGTGACTGATCATGCACTGATCGCGTAATTGATCATGCACTGATCATGTGGCTGATCATGCACTGATCACGTGACTGATCATGCACTGATCACGTCTGATCATGCACTGATCCGTGACTGATCATGCACTGATCACGTGGCTGATCATGCACTGATCACGTGGCTGATCATGCACTGATCACGTGGCTGGTCATGCACTGATCACGTGGCTGATCATGCACAGTCGCGTGACTGATCATGCACTGATCACGTGGCATGGCATGCACTGATCACGTGGCTGATCATGCACTGATCACGTGACTGATCATGCACTGATCACGTGGCTATCATGCACTGCTCACGTGGCTGATCATGCAATGATCACGCGGCTACCATGTACTGGTCACATGACTGATCATGCACTGATCACGTGACTGATCATGCAGTGATCACGTGGCTATCATGCACTACTCACGTGGCTGATCATGCAATGATCATGTAGCTACCATGTACAGGTCACGTGAATGATCATACACCCATCAGGTGACTGATCATGCACTGATCACGTGGCTATCATGCACTGATCACGAGACTGATCATGCACTGTTCACGTCTATATCATGCACTGATCACGTGACTGCCCGTGCACTGATCACGTGGATGATCATACACTAATCTTGTGACAGATCATGCACTGATCACGTGGCTGATCATGCACTGATACCGTGACTGAGCATGGACTGATCACATGACTATCGTGTAGTGATCACGTGACTTAATGGCGCTGATCATGTGACTGATCATGCGCTGATCATGTTTGCTATCATACACTGATCATGTGCCTCTGGAGGCAATAAACAAAGAGCTGAGTAGGCACGAATCAAACAGTCAGCAGGCAATAATCATGGAACTCAGTGTGAGGAATCATGCTGCTCAGCTGGCAATAATCAAGCAGCTGAGCAGGCAGGAATTACGCAGCACAGCTGGCAATTGTCAAGCAGATGACAGGCAGGAATCGTGCAGCTCAGCTGGCAATTGTCAAGCAGATGAGCAGACAGTAATCACGCAGCTCAGCAGGCCCAGATCACGTGACTGAGCATGCACTGTTCACGTGGCTGATCATACACTGATCACGTGATGATCATGCACTGATCACGTGGATATCATGCACTGATCACGTGGCTGATCATGCACTGTTCACGTGTCTGACCATGCACTGATCACGTGGCTGATCATGCACTGCTCACGTAACTGATCATGCACTGATCACGTGGCTATCATGCACTGATCACGTGGCTGAACATGCACTGTTCACGTGGCTGATCACACACCTGTCACGTGACATATCATGCACTGATCACGTGGCACTCATGCACTGATCACGTGGCTGATCATACTCTGCTCACGTAACTCATGCACACATCACGTGGCTATCATGCACTGCTCACGTGGCTCGTCATGGAATGATCACGTAGCAACCATATACTGGTAACGTGACTGATCATGCAAGATCACGTAAATGATCATGCACTGTTCACGTGACTGATCATGTACTGATCACGTGACTGATCATGCACTGACCACGTGGCTATCATGCTCTGCTCACGTGGCTGATCATGCACTGATCACGTGGCAACCATGTACTGGTCACGTGACTGATCATGCACTGATCACGTAATTGATCCTGCACTGATCACGTGGCTCATCATGCACTGATCACGTGGCTGATCACACATGTATCACGTGACTGATCATGCACTGATCCCGTGGCTCTCATGCACTGATCACGTGGCTGTCATGCACTGATCACGTGGATATCATGCACTGATCACGTGGCTGATCACACACGTATCACATGACTGATCATGCACTGATCACGTGGCTATCATGCACTGATCACGTGGCTATCATGCACTGATCACGTGGCTGATCAGGCAATGATCGCGTAGCTACCATGTACTGGTCACGTGACTGATCATGCACTGATCACGTAATTGATCATGCACTGATCATGTGGCTGATCATGCACTGATCACGTGGCTGATCATACACTGATCACGTGACTGATCATGCACTGATCACGTGGCTGATCATGCACTGATCACGTGACTATCATGCACTGATCACGTGGCTGACATACACTGATCACGTGCCTGATCATGCACTGATCACGTGGCTGATCATGCACTGATCACGTGACTGATCATGCACTGGTCGCGTGGCTGATCATGCACTGATCACGTGACTGATCATGCGCTGATCACGTGTCTGATCATGCACTGATCACGTGGCTATCATGCACTGATCACGTGGCTGATCATGCCATGATCACGCAGCTATCATGTGCTGGTCACGTGACTGATCATGCACTGATCACGTGACTGATCATGCACTGATCACGTGGCTATCATGAACTGCTCACGTGGCTGATCATGCAATGATCATGTAGCTACCATGTACAGGTCACGTGACTGATCATGCACCCATCACGTGACTGATCATGCACTGATCACGTGGCTATCATGCACTGATCACGAGACTGATCATGCACTGATCACGTCTATATCATGCACTGATCACATGACTGCCCGTGCACTGATCACGTGGATGATCATACACTAATCATGTGACAGATCATGCACTGATCACGTGGCTGATCATGCACTGATACCGTGACTGAGCATGGACTGATCACATGACTATCATGTAGTGATCACGTGACTTAATGGCGCTGATCATGTGACTGATCATGCGCTGATCATGTTTGCTATCATACACTGATCATGTGCCTCTGGAAGCAATAAACAAAGAGCTGAGTAGGCACGAATCAAACAGTCAGCAGGCAATAATCATGGAACTCAGGTGTGAGGAATCATGCTGCTCAGCTGGCAATAATCAAGCAGCTGAGCAGGCAGGAATTACGCAGCACAGCTGGCAATTGTCAAGCAGATGACAGGCAGGAATCGTGCAGCTCAGCTGGCAATTGTCAAGCAGATGAGCAGACAGTAATCACGCAGCTCAGCAGGCCCAGATCACGTGACTGAGCATGCACTGTTCACGTGGCTGATCATGCACTGATCACGTGATGATCATGCACTGATCACTTGGATATCATGCACTGATCACGTGGTTGATCATACACTGTTCACGTGTCTGACCATGCACTGATCACGTGGCTGATCATACACTGCTCACGTAACTGATCATGCACTGATCACGTGGCTATCATGCACTGATTACGTGGCTGAACATGCACTGTTCACGTGGCTGATCACACACCTGTCACGTGACATATCATGCACTGATCACGTGGCACTCATGCACTGATCACGTGGCTGATCATACTCTGCTCACGTAACTCATGCACACATCACGTGGCTATCATGCACTGCTCACGTGGCTCGTCATGGAATGATCACGTAGCAACCATATACTAGTAACGTGACTGATCATGCAAAGATCACGTAAATGATCATGCACTGTTCACGTGACTGATCATGTACTGATCACGTGACTGATCATGCACTGACCACGTGGCTATCATGCTCTGCTCACGTGGCTGATCATGCAACGATCACGTAGCAACCATGTACTGGTCACGTGACTGATCATGCACTGATCACGTAATTGATCCTGCACTGATCACGTGGCTCATCATGCACTGATCACGTGGCTGATCACACATGTATCACGTGACTGATCATGCACTGATCCCGTGGCTCTCATGCACTGATCACGTGGCTGTCATGCACTGATCACGTGGATATCATGCACTGATCACGTGGCTGATCACACACGTATCACATGACTGATCATGCACTGATCACGTGGCTATCATGCACTGATCACGTGGCTATCATGCACTGATCATGTGGCTGATCATGCAATGATCACGTAGCTACCATGTACTGGTCACGTGACTGATCATGCACTGATCACGTAACTGATCATGCACTGATCACGTGGCTGATCATGCACTGATCACGTGGCTGATCATGCACTGATCACGTGGCTGATCATGCACTGATCACGTGACTGATCATGCACTGATCACGTCTATATCATGCACTGATCACATGACTGCCCATGCACTGATCACGTGGATGATCATACACTGATCATGTGACAGATCATGCACTGATCACGTGGCTGATCATGCACTGATACCGTGACTGAGCATGGACTGATCACATGACTATCATGTAGTGATCACGTGACTTAATGGCGCTGATCATGTGACTGATCATGCACTGAACATGTTTGCTATCATACACTGATCATGTGCCTCTGGAGGCAATAAACAAAGAGCTGAGTAGGCACGAATCAAACAGTCAGCAGGCAATAATCATGGAACTCAGGTGTGAGGAATCATGCTGCTCAGCTGGCAATAATCAAGCAGCTGAGCAGGCAGGAATTACGCAGCACAGCTGGCATTGTCAAGCAGATGACAGGCAGGAATCGTGCAGCTCAGCTGGCAATTGTCAAGCAGATGAGCAGACAGTAATCACGCAGCTCAGCAGGCCCTGATCACGTGACTGAGCATGCACTGTTCACGTGGCTGATCATACACTGATCACGTGATGATCATGCACTGATCACTTGGATATCATGCACTGATCACGTGGCTGATCATACACTGTTCACGTGTCTGACCATGCACTGATCACGTGGCTGATCATACACTGCTCACGTAACTGATCATGCACTGATCACGTGGCTATCATGCACTGATCACGTGGCTGATCATGCACTGATCAAGTGAGTGATCATGCACTGATCACGTAATTGATCATGCACTGATCACGTGGCTGATCATGCACTGATCACGTGGCTGATCACACTGATCACGTGACTGATCATGCACTGATCACGTGGCTCATGCACTGATCACGTGGCTGATCATGCACTGATCACGTGGCTGATCATGCACTGATCACGTGACTGATCACACTGATCACGTGACTGATCATGCACTGATCACGTGGCTGATCATGCACTGATCACGTGGCTATCATGCACTGATCACGTGGCTGATCATGCACTGATCACGTGACTGATCATGCACTGATCACGTGGCTGATCATGCACTGATCACGTGGCTGATCATGCACTGATCACGTGACTGATCATGCACTGATCACGTGACTGATCATGCACTGATCACGTGGCTGATCATGCACTGATCACGTGGCTATCATGCACTGATCACGTGACTGATCATGCACTGATCACGTCTATATCATGCACTGATCACATGACTGCCCATGCACTGATCACGTGGATGATCATACACTAATCATGTGACAGATCATGCACTGATCACGTGGCTGATCATGCACTGATACCGTGACTGAGCATGGACTGATCACATGACTATCATGTAGTGATCACGTGACTTAATGGCGCTGATCATGTGACTGATCATGCACTGATCATGTTTGCTATCATACACTGATCATGTGCCTCTGGAGGCAATAAACAAAGAGCTGAGTAGGCACGAATCAACAGTCAGCAGGCAATAATCATGGAACTCAGGTGTGAGGAATCATGCTGCTCAGCTGGCAATAATCAAGCAGCTGAGCAGGCAGGAATTACGCAGCACAGCTGGCAATTGTCAAGCAGATGACAGGCAGGAATCGTGCAGCTCAGCTGGCAATTGTCAAGCAGATGAGCAGACAGTAATCACGCAGCTCAGCAGGCCCTGATCACGTGACTGATCATGCACTGATCACGTGGCTGATCATACACTGATCACGTGTCTGATCATGCACTGATCACGTGGCTGATCATGCACTGATCACGTAACTGATCATGCACTGATCACGTGGCTATCATGCACTGATCACGTGGCTGATCATGCACTGTTCACGTGGCTGATCACACACCTGTCACGTGACATATCATGCACTGATCACGTGGCACTCATGCACTGATCACGTGGCTGATCATACACTGCTCACGTAACTCATGCACACATCACGTGGCTATCATGCACTGCTCACGTGGCTCGTCATGGAATGATCACGTAGCTACCATATACTGGTCACGTGACTGATCATGCACTGATCACGTAAATGATCATGCACTGTTCACGTGACTGATCATGCACTGATCACGTGACTGATCATGCACTGATCACGTGGCTATCATGCTCTGCTCACGTGGCTGATCATGCAACGATCACGTAGCAACCATGTACTGGTCACGTGACTGATCATGCACTGATCACGTAATTGATCATGCACTGATCACGTGGCTGATCACACATGATCACGTGACTGATCATGCACTGATCACGTGGCTATCATGCACTGATCACGTGGCTGTCATGCACTGATCACGTGGCTGATCATGCACTGATCACGTGGCTATCATGCACTGATCACGTGACTGATCATGCACTGATCACGTGACTGATCATGCACTGATCACGTGGCTATCATGCACTGATCACGTGGCTGATCATGCACTGATCACGTGACTGATCATGCACTGATCACGTGGCTGATCATGCACTGATCACGTGACTGATCATGCACTGATCACGTGGCTATCATGCACTGATCACGTGGCTGATCATGCACTGATCACGTGGCTGATCATGCACTGTCACGTGACTGATCATGCACTGATCACGTGGCATCATGCACTGATCACGTGGCTGATCATACACTGATCACGTAACTCATGCACTGATCACGTGGCTATCATGCACTGATCACGTGGCTCATCATGCAATGATCACGTAGCAACCATACTGGTCACGTGACTGATCATGCACTGATCACGTGGCTGATCATGCACTGATCACGTGACTGATCATGCACTGATCACGTGACTGATCATGCACTGATCACGTGGCTATCATGCACTGATCACGTGGCTGATCATGCAACTGATCACGTAGCAACCATGTACTGGTCACGTGACTGATCATGCACTGATCACGTAATTGATCATGCACTGATCACGTGGCTCATCATGCACTGATCACGTGGCTGATCACACATGATCACGTGACTGATCATGCACTGATCACGTGGCTCATGCACTGATCACGTGGCTGTCATGCACTGATCACGTGGATATCATGCACTGATCACGTGGCTGATCACACACGATCACGTGACTGATCATGCACTGATCACGTGGCTATCATGCACTGATCACGTGGCTATCATGCACTGATCACGTGGCTGATCATGCACTGATCACGTAGCTATCATGCACTGATCACGTGGCTGATCATGCACTGATCACGTGACTGATCATGCACTGATCACGTGACTGATCATGCACTGATCACGTGGCTGATCATGCACTGATCACGTGGCTGATCATGCACTGATCACGTGGCTGATCATGCACTGATCACGTGGCTGATCATGCACTGATCACGTGACTGATCATGCACTGATCACGTGGCTATCATGCACTGATCACGTGGCTGATCATGCACTGATCACGTGACTGATCATGCACTGATCACGTGGCTGATCATGCACTGATCACGTGGCTGATCATGCACTGATCACGTGGCTGATCATGCACTGATCACGTGGCTGATCATGCACTGATCACGTGACTGATCATGCACTGATCACGTGGCTATCATGCACTGATCACGTGGCTATCATGCACTGATCACGTGGCTGATCATGCAATGATCACGTAGCTACCATGTACTGGTCACGTGACTGATCATGCACTGATCACGTAATTGATCATGCACTGATCACGTGGCTGATCATGCACTGATCACGTGGCTGATCATGCACTGATCACGTGGCTATCATGCACTGATCACGTGGCTGATCATGCACTGATCACGTGGCTGATCATGCACTGATCACGTGGCTGATCATGCACTGATCACGTGACTGATCATGCACTGATCACGTGACTGATCATGCACTGATCACGTGGCTATCATGCACTGATCACGTGGCTGATCATGCCATGATCACGCAGCTACCATGTACTGGTCACATGACTGATCATGCACTGATCACGTGACTGATCATGCACTGATCACGTGGCTATCATGCACTACTCACGTGGCTGATCATGCAATGATCATGTAGCTACCATGTACAGGTCACGTGAATGATCATACACCCATCAGGTGACTGATCATGCACTGATCACGTGGCTATCATGCACTGATCACGTGACTGATCATGCACTGATCACGTCTATATCATGCACTGATCACATGACTGCCCATGCACTGATCACGTGGATGATCATACACTAATCTTGTGACAGATCATGCACTGATCACGTGGCTGATCATGCACTGATACCGTGACTGAGCATGGACTGATCACATGACTATCATGTAGTGATCACGTGACTTAATGGCGCTGATCATGTGACTGATCATGCGCTGATCATGTTTGCTATCATACACTGATCATGTGCCTCTGGAGGCAATAAACAAAGAGCTGAGTAGGCACGAATCAAACAGTCAGCAGGCAATAATCATGGAACTCAGGTGTGAGGAATCATGCTGCTCAGCTGGCAATAATCAAGCAGCTGAGCAGGCAGGAATTACGCAGCACAGCTGGCAATTGTCAAGCAGATGACAGGCAGGAATCGTGCAGCTCAGCTGGCAATTGTCAAGCAGATGAGCAGACAGTAATCACGCAGCTCAGCAGGCCCTGATCACGTGACTGAGCATGCACTGTTCACGTGGCTGATCATACACTGATCACGTGATGATCATGCACTGATCACTTGGATATCATGCACTGATCACGTGGCATCATGCACTGATCACGTGGCTGATCATACACTGATCACGTAACTCATGCACTGATCACGTGGCTATCATGCACTGATCACGTGGCTGATCATGCACTGATCACGTGGCTATCATGCACTGGTCACGTGACTGATCATGCACTGATCACGTGGCTGATCATGCACTGATCACGTGACTGATCATGCACTGATCACGTGACTGATCATGCACTGATCACGTGGCTATCATGCACTGCTCACGTGGCTGATCATGCAACGATCACGTAGCAACCATGTACTGGTCACGTGACTGATCATGCACTGATCACGTAATTGATCATGCACTGATCACGTGGCTGATCATGCACTGATCACGTGGCTGATCACACTGATCACGTGACTGATCATGCACTGATCACGTGGCTGATCATGCACTGATCACGTGGCTGATCATGCACTGATCACGTGGCTGATCATGCACTGATCACGTGGCTGATCATGCACTGATCACGTGACTGATCATGCACTGATCACGTGGCTGATCATGCACTGATCACGTGGCTGATCATGCACTGATCACGTGGCTATCATGCACTGATCACGTGGCTGATCATGCACTGATCACGTGGATATCATGCACTGATCACGTGGCTGATCACACTGATCACGTGACTGATCATGCACTGATCACGTGGCTATCATGCACTGATCACGTGGCTATCATGCACTGATCACGTGGCTGATCATGCACTGATCACGTGGCTATCATGCACTGATCACGTGACTGATCATGCACTGATCACGTGACTGATCATGCACTGATCACGTGGCTGATCATGCACTGATCACGTGGCTATCATGCACTGATCACGTGGCTGATCATGCACTGATCACGTGCTGATCATGCACTGATCACGTGGCTGATCATGCACTGATCACGTGACTGATCATGCACTGATCACGTCTGATCATGCACTGATCACGTGGCTGATCATGCACTGATCACGTGACTGATCATGCACTGATCACGTGGCTATCATGCACTGATCACGTGGCTATCATGCACTGATCACGTGGCTGATCATGCACTGATCACGTAGCTATCATGTACTGATCACGTGACTGATCATGCACTGATCACGTGACTGATCATGCACTGATCACGTGGCTGATCATGCACTGATCACGTGGCTGATCACACTGATCACGTGACTGATCATGCACTGATCACGTGACTGATCATGCACTGATCACGTGGCTATCATGCACTGATCACGTGGCTGATCATACACTGATCACGTGCCTGATCATGCACTGATCACGTGGCTGATCATGCACTGATCACGTGACTGATCATGCACTGATCACGTGGCTGATCATGCACTGATCACGTGGCTATCATGCACTGATCACGTGGCTGATCATGCATGATCACGCAGCTATCATGCACTGATCACGTGACTGATCATGCACTGATCACGTGGCTGATCATGCACTGATCACGTGGCTGATCATGCACTGATCACGTGGCTGATCATGCACTGATCACGTAGCTATCATGCACTGATCACGTGGCTGATCATGCACTGATCACGTGACTGATCATGCACTGATCACGTGACTGATCATGCACTGATCACGTGGCTATCATGCACTGATCACGTGGCTGATCATGCACTGATCACGTGACTGATCATGCACTGATCACGTGGCTGATCATGCACTGATCACGTGGCTGATCATGCACTGATCACGTGGCTGATCATGCACTGATCACGTGGCTGATCACACACGATCACGTGACTGATCATGCACTGATCACGTGGCTATCATGCACTGATCACGTGGCTATCATGCACTGATCACGTGGCTGATCATGCAATGATCACGTAGCTATCATGTACTGGTCACGTGACTGATCATGCACTGATCACGTGGCTGATCATGCACTGATCACGTGGCTGATCATGCACTGATCACGTGGCTGATCATGCACTGATCACGTAACTGATCATGCACTGATCACGTGACTGATCATGCACTGATCACGTGGCTATCATGCACTGATCACGTGGCTGATCATGCACTGATCACGTGGCTGGTCATGCACTGATCACGTGGCTGATCATGCACTGATCACGTGACTGATCATGCACTGATCACGTGTCTGATCATGCACTGATCACGTGGCTATCATGCACTGCTCACGTGGCTGATCATGCCATGATCACGCAGCTACCATGTACTGGTCACATGACTGATCATGCACTGATCACGTGACTGATCATGCAGTGATCACGTGGCTATCATGCACTACTCACGTGGCTGATCATGCAATGATCATGTAGCTACCATGTACAGGTCACGTGAATGATCATACACCCATCAGGTGACTGATCATGCACTGATCACGTGGCTATCATGCACTGATCACGAGACTGATCATGCACTGATCACGTCTATATCATGCACTGATCACATGACTGCCCATGCACTGATCACGTGGATGATCATACACTAATCATGTGACAGATCATGCACTGATCACGTGGCTGATCATGCACTGATACCGTGACTGAGCATGGACTGATCACATGACTATCATGTAGTGATCACGTGACTTAATGGCGCTGATCATGTGACTGATCATGCGCTGATCATGTTTGCTATCATACACTGATCATGTGCCTCTGGAGGCAATAAACAAAGAGCTGAGTAGGCACGAATCAAACAGTCAGCAGGCAATAATCATGGAACTCAGGTGTGAGGAATCATGCTGCTCAGCTGGCAATAATCAAGCAGCTGAGCAGGCAGGAATTACGCAGCACAGCTGGCAATTGTCAAGCAGATGACAGGCAGGAATCGTGCAGCTCAGCTGGCAATTGTCAAGCAGATGAGCAGACAGTAATCACGCAGCTCAGCAGGCCCTGATCACGTGACTGAGCATGCACTGTTCACGTGGCTGATCATACACTGATCACGTGATGATCATGCACTGATCACTTGGATATCATGCACTGATCACGTGGCTGATCATACACTGTTCACGTGTCTGACCATGCACTGATCACGTGGCTGATCATACACTGCTCACGTAACTGATCATGCACTGATCACGTGGCTATCATGCACTGATCACGTGGCTGAACATGCACTGTTCACGTGGCTGATCACACACCTGTCACGTGACATATCATGCACTGATCACGTGGCACTCATGCACTGATCACGTGGCTGATCATACTCTGCTCACGTAACTGATCATGCACACATCACGTGGCTATCATGCACTGCTCACGTGGCTCGTCATGGAATGATCACGTAGCTACCATATACTGGTCACGTGACTGATCATGCACAGATCACGTAAATGATAATGCACTGTTCATGTGACTGATCATGTACTGATCACGTGACTGATCATGCACTGATCACGTGGCTATCATGCTCTGCTCACGTGGCTGATCATGCAACGATCACGTAGCAACCATGTACTGGTCACGTAACTGATCATGCACTGATCACGTAATTGATCCTGCACTGATCACGTGGCTCATCATGCACTGATCACGTGGCTGATCACACACGTATCACGTGACTGATCATGCACTGATCACGTGGCTATCATGCACTGATCACGTGGCTATCATGCACTGATCACGTGGCTGATCATGCACTGATCACGTGGCTATCATGCACTGATCACGTGACTGATCATGCACTGATCACGTGACTGATCATGCACTGATCACGTGGCTGATCATGCACTGATCACGTGGCTGATCATGCACTGATCACGTGACTGATCATGCACTGATCACGTGACTGATCATGCACTGATCACGTGGCTATCATGCACTGATCACGTGGCTGATCATGCACTGATCACGTGGCTGATCATGCACTGATCACGTGGCTGATCATGCACTGATCACGTGACTGATCATGCACTGATCACGTGACTGATCATGCACTGATCACGTGGCTATCATGCACTGATCACGTGGCTGATCATGCACTGATCACGCAGCTATCATGCACTGATCACGTGACTGATCATGCACTGATCACGTGACTGATCATGCACTGATCACGTGGCTATCATGCACTGATCACGTGGCTGATCATGCACTGATCACGTGGCTGATCATGCACTGATCACGTGACTGATCATGCACTGATCACGTGACTATCATGCACTGATCACGTGGCTGATCATGCCATGATCACGCAGCTACCATGCACTGGTCACATGACTGATCATGCACTGATCACGTGACTGATCATGCACTGATCACGTGGCTATCATGCACTACTCACGTGGCTGATCATGCAATGATCATGTAGCTACCATGTACAGGTCACGTGAATGATCATACACCCATCAGGTGACTGATCATGCACTGATCACGTGGCTATCATGCACTGATCACGTGACTGATCATGCACTGTTCACGTCTATATCATGCACTGATCACATGACTGCCCATGCACTGATCACGTGGATGATCATACACTAATCTTGTGACAGATCATGCACTGATCACGTGGCTGATCATGCACTGATACCGTGACTGAGCATGGACTGATCACATGACTATCATGTAGTGATCACGTGATTAATGGCGCTGATCATGTGACTGATCATGCGCTGATCATGTTTGCTATCATACACTGATCATGTGCCTCTGGAGGCAATAAACAAAGAGCTGAGTAGGCACGAATCAAACAGTCAGCAGGCAATAATCATGGAACTCAGGTGTGAGGAATCATGCTGCTCAGCTGGCAATAATCAAGCAGCTGAGCAGGCAGGAATTACGCAGCACAGCTGGCAATTGTCAAGCAGATGACAGGCAGGAATCGTGCAGCTCAGCTGGCAATTGTCAAGCAGATGAGCAGACAGTAATCACGCAGCTCAGCAGGCCCTGATCACGTGACTGAGCATGCACTGTTCACGTGGCTGATCATACACTGATCACGTGATGATCATGCACTGATCACTTGGATATCATGCACTGATCACGTGGCTGATCATACACTGTTCACGTGTCTGACCATGCACTGATCACGTGGCTGATCATACACTGCTCACGTAACTGATCATGCACTGATCACGTGGCTATCATGCACTGATCACGTGGCTGATCATGCACTGTTCACGTGGCTGATCACACACCTGTCACGTGACATATCATGCACTGATCACGTGGCACTCATGCACTGATCACGTGGCTGATCATACACTGCTCACGTAACTCATGCACACATCACGTGGCTATCATGCACTGCTCACGTGGCTCGTCATGGAATGATCACGTAGCTACCATATACTGGTCACGTGACTGATCATGCACTGATCACGTAAATGATCATGCACTGTTCACGTGACTGATCATGCACTGATCACGTGACTGATCATGCACTGATCACGTGGCTATCATGCACTGCTCACGTGGCTGATCATGCAACGATCACGTAGCAACCATGTACTGGTCACGTGACTGATCATGCACTGATCACGTAATTGATCATGCACTGATCACGTGGCTGATCATGCACTGATCACGTGGCTGATCACACATGATCACGTGACTGATCATGCACTGATCACGTGGCTATCATGCACTGATCACGTGGCTGATCATGCACTGATCACGTGGATATCATGCACTGATCACGTGGCTGATCACACACTGATCACATGACTGATCATGCACTGATCACGTGGCTATCATGCACTGATCACGTGGCTATCATGCACTGATCACGTGGCTGATCATGCACTGATCACGTAGCTATCATGCACTGATCACGTGGCTGATCATGCACTGATCACGTGACTGATCATGCACTGATCACGTGACTGATCATGCACTGATCACGTGGCTGATCATGCACTGATCACTTGCATGCACTGATCACGTGACTGATCATGCACTGATCACGTGGCTGATCATGCACTGATCACGTGACTGATCATGCACTGATCACGTGGCTGATCATGCACTGATCACGTGGCTGATCATGCACTGATCACGTGACTGATCATGCACTGATCACGTGACTGATCATGCACTGATCACGTGGCTATCATGCACTGATCACGTGGCTGATCATGCACTGATCACGTGACTGATCATGCACTGATCACGTGGCTGATCATGCACTGATCACGTGACTGATCATGCACTGATCACGTGACTGATCATGCACTGATCACGTGGCTATCATGCACTGCTCACGTGGCTGATCATGCCATGATCACGCAGCTCATGTACTGGTCACATGACTGATCATGCACTGATCACGTGACTGATCATGCAGTGATCACGTGGCTATCATGCACTACTCACGTGGCTGATCATGCAATGATCATGTAGCTACCATGTACAGGTCACGTGAATGATCATACACCCATCAGGTGACTGATCATGCACTGATCACGTGGCTATCATGCACTGATCACGAGACTGATCATGCACTGATCACGTCTATATCATGCACTGATCACATGACTGCCCATGCACTGATCACGTGGATGATCATACACTAATCATGTGACAGATCATGCACTGATCACGTGGCTGATCATGCACTGATACCGTGACTGAGCATGGACTGATCACATGACTATCATGTAGTGATCACGTGACTTAATGGCGCTGATCATGTGACTGATCATGCGCTGATCATGTTTGCTATCATACACTGATCATGTGCCTCTGGAGGCAATAAACAAAGAGCTGAGTAGGCACGAATCAAACAGTCAGCAGGCAATAATCATGGAACTCAGCTGTGAGGAATCATGCTGCTCAGCTGGCAATAATCAAGCAGCTGAGCAGGCAGGAATTACGCAGCACAGCTGGCAATTGTCAAGCAGATGACAGGCAGGAATCGTGCAGCTCAGCTGGCAATTGTCAAGCAGATGAGCAGACAGTAATCACGCAGCTCAGCAGGCCCTGATCACGTGACTGAGCATGCACTGTTCACGTGGCTGATCATACACTGATCACGTGATGATCATGCACTGATCACTTGGATATCATGCACTGATCACGTGGCTGATCATACACTGTTCACGTGTCTGACCATGCACTGATCACGTGGCTGATCATACACTGCTCACGTAACTGATCATGCACTGATCACGTGGCTGATCATGCACTGATCACGTGGCTGATCATGCACTGATCACGTGGCTGATCATGCACTGATCACGTGATGATCATGCACTGATCACGTGGCTATCATGCACTGATCACGTGGCTGATCACACATGATCACGTGACTGATCATGCACTGATCACGTGGCTATCATGCACTGATCACGTGGCTGATCATGCACTGATCACGTGGCTATCATGCACTGATCACGTGACTGATCACACTGATCACGTGACTGATCATGCACTGATCACGTGGCTGATCATGCACTGATCACGTGGCTGATCATGCACTGATCACGTGGCTGATCATGCACTGATCACGTGGCTGATCATGCACTGATCACGTGGCTGATCATGCACTGATCACGTGGCTGATCATGCACTGATCACGTGACTGATCATGCACTGATCACGTGGCTGATCATGCACTGATCACGTGGCTATCATGCACTGATCACGTGGCTGATCATGCACTGATCACGTAGCTATCATGCACTGATCACGTGACTGATCATGCACTGATCACGTGGCTGATCATGCACTGATCACGTGACTGATCATGCACTGATCACGTGACTGATCATGCACTGATCACGTGGCTATCATGCACTGCTCACGTGGCTGATCATGCATGATCACGTAGCTACCATGTACTGGTCACGTGACTGATCATGCACTGATCACGTGACTGATCATGCACTGATCACGTGGCTGATCATGCACTGATCACGTGGCTGATCACACATGTATCACGTGACTGATCATGCACTGATCACGTGACTGATCATGCACTGATCACGTGGCTATCATGCACTGATCACGTGACTGATCATGCACTGATCACGTCTATATCATGCACTGATCACATGACTGCCCATGCACTGATCACGTGGATGATCATACACTAATCATGTGACAGATCATGCACTGATCACGTGGCTGATCATGCACTGATACCGTGACTGAGCATGGACTGATCACATGACTATCATGTAGTGATCACGTGACTTAATGGCGCTGATCATGTGACTGATCATGCACTGATCATGTTTGCTATCATACACTGATCATGTGCCTCTGGAGGCAATAAACAAAGAGCTGAGTAGGCACGAATCAAACAGTCAGCAGGCAATAATCATGGAACTCAGGTGTGAGGAATCATGCTGCTCAGCTGGCAATAATCAAGCAGCTGAGCAGGCAGGAATTACGCAGCACAGCTGGCAATTGTCAAGCAGATGACAGGCAGGAATCGTGCAGCTCAGCTGGCAATTGTCAAGCAGATGAGCAGACAGTAATCACGCAGCTCAGCAGGCCCTGATCACGTGACTGAGCATGCACTGTTCACGTGGCTGATCATACACTGATCACGTGACTGATCATGCACTGATCACGTGGCTGATCATACACTGATCACGTGACTGATCATGCACTGATCACGTGGCTATCATGCACTGATCACGTGGCTGATCATGCACTGATCACGTGGCTGATCACACACTGTCACGTGACTATCATGCACTGATCACGTGGCACTCATGCACTGATCACGTGGCTGATCATACACTGCTCACGTAACTCATGCACACATCACGTGGCTATCATGCACTGCTCACGTGGCTGTCATGGAATGATCACGTAGCTACCATATACTGGTCACGTGACTGATCATGCACTGATCACGTAAATGATCATGCACTGATCACGTGACTGATCATGCACTGATCACGTGACTGATCATGCACTGATCACGTGGCTATCATGCACTGCTCACGTGGCTGATCATGCAACGATCACGTAGCAACCATGTACTGGTCACGTGACTGATCATGCACTGATCACGTAATTGATCATGCACTGATCACGTGGCTGATCACACATGATCACGTGACTGATCATGCACTGATCACGTGGCTATCATGCACTGATCACGTGGCTATCATGCACTGATCACGTGGCTGATCATGCACTGATCACGTGGCTATCATGCACTGATCACGTGATCATGCACTGATCACGTGACTGATCATGCACTGATCACGTGGCTGATCATGCACTGATCACGTGGCTGATCATGCACTGATCACGTGACTGATCATGCACTGATCACGTGGCTGATCATGCACTGATCACGTGACTGATCATGCACTGATCACGTGGCTATCATGCACTGATCACGTGGCTGATCATGCACTGATCACGTGGCTGATCATGCACTGATCACGTGACTGATCATGCACTGATCACGTGGCATCATGCACTGATCACGTGGCTGATCATACACTGATCACGTGACTCATGCACTGATCACGTGGCTATCATGCACTGATCACGTGGCTGATCATGCACTGATCACGTAGCTATCATGCACTGATCACGTGACTGATCATGCACTGATCACGTGGCTGATCATGCACTGATCACGTGACTGATCATGCACTGATCACGTGACTGATCATGCACTGATCACGTGGCTATCATGCACTGATCACGTGGCTGATCATGCACTGATCACGTAGCTATCATGCACTGATCACGTGACTGATCATGCACTGATCACGTGACTGATCATGCACTGATCACGTGGCTGATCATGCACTGATCACGTGGCTGATCACACATGATCACGTGACTGATCATGCACTGATCACGTGGCTGATCATGCACTGATCACGTGGCTGATCATGCACTGATCACGTGGATATCATGCACTGATCACGTGGCTGATCATGCACTGATCACGTGACTGATCATGCACTGATCACGTGGCTATCATGCACTGATCACGTGGCTATCATGCACTGATCACGTGGCTGATCATGCACTGATCACGTAGCTGATCATGCACTGATCACGTGGCTGATCATGCACTGATCACGTAACTGATCATGCACTGATCACGTGACTGATCATGCACTGATCACGTGGCTATCATGCACTGATCACGTGGCTGATCATGCACTGATCACGTGGCTGATCATGCACTGATCACGTGGCTGATCATGCACTGATCACGTGACTGATCATGCACTGATCACGTGGCTATCATGCACTGATCACGTGGCTGATCATGCACTGATCACGTGACTGATCATGCACTGATCACGTGGCTGATCATGCACTGATCACGTGGCTGATCATGCACTGATCACGTGGCTGATCATGCACTGATCACGTGGCTGATCACACACGTATCACGTGACTGATCATGCACTGATCACGTGGCTGATCATGCACTGATCACGTGGCTATCATGCACTGATCACGTGGCTGATCATGCACTGATCACGTGGCTACCATGTACTGGTCACGTGACTGATCATGCACTGATCACGTAATTGATCATGCACTGATCACGTGGCTGATCATGCACTGATCACGTGGCTGATCATGCACTGATCACGTGACTGATCATGCACTGATCACGTGACTGATCATGCACTGATCACGTGGCTATCATGCACTGATCACGTGGCTGATCATACACTGATCACGTGCCTGATCATGCACTGATCACGTGGCTGATCATGCACTGATCACGTGACTGATCATGCACTGATCACGTGACTGATCATGCACTGATCACGTGGCTATCATGCACTGCTCACGTGGCTGATCATGCCATGATCACGCAGCTACCATGTACTGGTCACATGACTGATCATGCACTGATCACGTGACTGATCATGCAGTGATCACGTGGCTATCATGCACTACTCACGTGGCTGATCATGCAATGATCATGTAGCTACCATGTACAGGTCACGTGAATGATCATACACCCATCAGGTGACTGATCATGCACTGATCACGTGGCTATCATGCACTGATCACGAGACTGATCATGCACTGATCACGTCTATATCATGCACTGATCACATGACTGCCCATGCACTGATCACGTGGATGATCATACACTAATCATGTGACAGATCATGCACTGATCACGTGGCTGATCATGCACTGATACCGTGACTGAGCATGGACTGATCACATGACTATCATGTAGTGATCACGTGACTTAATGGCGCTGATCATGTGACTGATCATGCGCTGATCATGTTTGCTATCATACACTGATCATGTGCCTCTGGAGGCAATAAACAAAGAGCTGAGTAGGCACGAATCAAACAGTCAGCAGGCAATAATCATGGAACTCAGTGTGAGGAATCATGCTGCTCAGCTGGCAATAATCAAGCAGCTGAGCAGGCAGGAATTACGCAGCACAGCTGGCAATTGTCAAGCAGATGACAGGCAGGAATCGTGCAGCTCAGCTGGCAATTGTCAAGCAGATGAGCAGACAGTAATCACGCAGCTCAGCAGGCCCAGATCACGTGACTGAGCATGCACTGTTCACGTGGCTGATCATACACTGATCACGTGATGATCATGCACTGATCACTTGGATATCATGCACTGATCACGTGGCTGATCATACACTGTTCACGTGTCTGACCATGCACTGATCACGTGGCTGATCATACACTGCTCACGTAACTGATCATGCACTGATCACGTGGCTATCATGCACTGATCACGTGGCTGAACATGCACTGTTCACGTGGCTGATCACACACCTGTCACGTGACATATCATGCACTGATCACGTGGCACTCATGCACTGATCACGTGGCTGATCATACTCTGCTCACGTAACTGATCATGCACACATCACGTGGCTATCATGCACTGCTCACGTGGCTGATCATGGAATGATCACGTAGCTACCATATACTGGTCACGTGACTGATCATGCACAGATCACGTAAATGATCATGCACTGTTCACGTGACTGATCATGTACTGATCACGTGACTGATCATGCACTGATCACGTGGCTATCATGCACTGCTCACGTGGCTGATCATGCAACGATCACGTAGCAACCATGTACTGGTCACGTGACTGATCATGCACTGATCACGTAATTGATCCTGCACTGATCACGTGGCTCATCATGCACTGATCACGTGGCTGATCACACACTATCACGTGACTGATCATGCACTGATCACGTGGCTATCATGCACTGATCACGTGGCTGATCATGCACTGATCACGTGACTATCATGCACTGATCACGTGGCTGATCATGCACTGATCACGTGACTGATCATGCACTGATCACGTGGCTATCATGCACTGATCACGTGGCTGATCATGCACTGATCACGTGACTGATCATGCACTGATCACGTGACTGATCATGCACTGATCACGTGGCTGATCATGCACTGATCACGTGGCTGATCATGCACTGATCACGTGGCTGATCATGCACTGATCACGTGGCTGATCATGCACTGATCACGTGACTGATCATGCACTGATCACGTGACTGATCATGCACTGATCACGTGGCTATCATGCACTGATCACGTGGCTGATCATGCATGATCACGCAGCTATCATGCACTGATCATGACTGATCATGCACTGATCACGTGACTGATCATGCACTGATCACGTGGCTATCATGCACTGATCACGTGGCTGATCATGCACTGATCACGTACTGATCATGCACTGATCACGTGACTGATCATGCACTGATCACGTGACTGATCATGCACTGATCACGTGGCTGATCATGCATGATCACGCAGCTACCATGTACTGGTCACATGACTGATCATGCACTGATCACGTGACTGATCATGCACTGATCACGTGGCTATCATGCACTACTCACGTGGCTGATCATGCAATGATCATGTAGCTACCATGTACAGGTCACGTGAATGATCATACACCCATCAGGTGACTGATCATGCACTGATCACGTGGCTATCATGCACTGATCACGAGACTGATCATGCACTGATCACGTCTATATCATGCACTGATCACATGACTGCCCATGCACTGATCACGTGGATGATCATACACTAATCATGTGACAGATCATGCACTGATCACGTGGCTGATCATGCACTGATACCGTGACTGAGCATGGACTGATCACATGACTATCATGTAGTGATCACGTGACTTAATGGCGCTGATCATGTGACTGATCATGCGCTGATCATGTTTGCTATCATACACTGATCATGTGCCTCTGGAGGCAATAAACAAAGAGCTGAGTAGGCACGAATCAAACAGTCAGCAGGCAATAATCATGGAACTCAGGTGTGAGGAATCATGCTGCTCAGCTGGCAATAATCAAGCAGCTGAGCAGGCAGGAATTACGCAGCACAGCTGGCAATTGTCAAGCAGATGACAGGCAGGAATCGTGCAGCTCAGCTGGCAATTGTCAAGCAGATGAGCAGACAGTAATCACGCAGCTCAGCAGGCCCAGATCACGTGACTGAGCATGCACTGTTCACGTGGCTGATCATACACTGATCACGTGATGATCATGCACTGATCACTTGGATATCATGCACTGATCACGTGGCTGATCATACACTGTTCACGTGTCTGACCATGCACTGATCACGTGGCTGATCATACACTGCTCACGTAACTGATCATGCACTGATCACGTGGCTATCATGCACTGATCACGTGGCTGAACATGCACTGTTCACGTGGCTGATCACACACCTGTCACGTGACATATCATGCACTGATCACGTGGCACTCATGCACTGATCACGTGGCTGATCATACTCTGCTCACGTAACTCATGCACACATCACGTGGCTATCATGCACTGCTCACGTGGCTGTCATGGAATGATCACGAGCTACCATATACTGGTCACGTGACTGATCATGCACTGATCACGTAAATGATCATGCACTGTTCACGTGACTGATCATGTACTGATCACGTGACTGATCATGCACTGATCACGTGGCTATCATGCACTGCTCACGTGGCTGATCATGCAACGATCACGTAGCAACCATGTACTGGTCACGTGACTGATCATGCACTGATCACGTAATTGATCATGCACTGATCACGTGGCTGATCATGCACTGATCACGTGACTGATCATGCACTGATCACGTGGCTGATCATGCACTGATCACGTGGCTATCATGCACTGATCACGTGGCTGATCATGCACTGATCACGTGGCTATCATGCACTGATCACGTGACTGATCATGCACTGATCACGTGACTGATCATGCACTGATCACGTGGCTGATCATGCACTGATCACGTGGCTGATCATGCACTGATCACGTGACTGATCATGCACTGATCACGTGACTGATCATGCACTGATCACGTGGCTATCATGCACTGATCACGTGGCTGATCATGCACTGATCACGTGGCTGATCATGCACTGATCACGTGGCTGATCATGCACTGATCACGTGACTGATCATGCACTGATCACGTGGCTATCATGCACTGATCACGTGGCTGATCATGCACTGATCACGTGGCTATCATGCACTGATCACGTGGCTGATCATGCACTGATCACGTGACTGATCATGCACTGATCACGTGGCTGATCATGCACTGATCACGTGGCTGATCATGCACTGATCACGTGACTGATCATGCACTGATCACGTGACTGATCATGCACTGATCACGTGGCTGATCATGCACTGATCACGTGGCTGATCACACATGATCACGTGACTGATCATGCACTGATCACGTGGCTATCATGCACTGATCACGTGGCTGATCATGCACTGATCACGTGGCTGATCATGCACTGATCACGTGGCTGATCACACACTGATCACGTGACTGATCATGCACTGATCACGTGGCTGATCATGCACTGATCACGTGGCTGATCATGCACTGATCACGTGGCTGATCATGCACTGATCACGTGGCTGATCATGCACTGATCACGTGGCTGATCATGCACTGATCACGTGGCTGATCATGCACTGATCACGTGACTGATCATGCACTGATCACGTGACTGATCATGCACTGATCACGTGGCTATCATGCACTGATCACGTGGCTGATCATGCACTGATCACGTGGCTGATCATGCACTGATCACGTGGCTGATCATGCACTGATCACGTGACTGATCATGCACTGATCACGTGACTGATCATGCACTGATCACGTGGCTATCATGCACTGATCACGTGGCTGATCATGCACTGATCACGTAGCTATCATGCACTGATCACGTGACTGATCATGCACTGATCACGTGACTGATCATGCACTGATCACGTGACTGATCATGCACTGATCACGTGACTGATCATGCACTGATCACGTGGCTATCATGCACTGATCACGTGGCTGATCATGCACTGATCACGTAGCTATCATGCACTGATCACGTGACTGATCATGCACTGATCACGTAATTGATCATGCACTGATCACGTGGCTGATCATGCACTGATCACGTGGCTGATCACACTGATCACGTGACTGATCATGCACTGATCACGTGGCTATCATGCACTGATCACGTGGCTGATCATGCACTGATCACGTGACTGATCATGCACTGATCACGTCTATATCATGCACTGATCACGTGACTGATCATGCACTGATCACGTGGCTGATCATGCACTGATCACGTGACTGATCATGCACTGATCACGTGGCTGATCATGCACTGATCACGTGACTGATCATGCACTGATCACGTGGCTGATCATGCACTGATCACGTGGCGATCATGCACTGATCACGTGGCTGATCATGCACTGATACCGTGACTGAGCATGGACTGATCACATGACTATCATGCAGTGATCACGTGACTTAATGGCACTGATCATGTGACTGATCATGCACTGATCATGTTTGCTATCATACACTGATCATGTGCCTCTGGAGGCAATAAACAAAGAGCTGAGTAGGCACGAATCAAACAGTCAGCAGGCAATAATCATGGAACTCAGGTGTGAGGAATCATGCTGCTCAGCTGGCAATAATCAAGCAGCTGAGCAGGCAGGAATTACGCAGCACAGCTGGCAATTGTCAAGCAGATGACAGGCAGGAATCACGCAGCTCAGCAGGCACTGATCACGTGACTGAGCATGCACTGATCACGTGGCTGATCATGCACTGATCACGTGACTGATCATGCACTGATCACGTGGCTGATCATGCACTGATCACGTGACTGATCATGCACTGATCACGTGGCTATCATGCACTGATCACGTGGCTGATCATGCACTGATCACGTGGCTGACCATGCACTGATCACGTGGCTGATCATGCACTGATCACGTAACTGATCATGCACTGATCACGTGGCTGATCATGCACTGATCACGTGGCTGATCACACTGATCACGTGACTGATCATGCACTGATCACGTGGCTGATCATGCACTGATCACGTGGCTGTCATGCACTGATCACGTGGCTGATCATGCACTGATCACGTGGCTGATCACACACTGATCACGTGACTGATCATGCACTGATCACGTGGCTATCATGCACTGATCACGTGGCTATCATGCACTGATCACGTGGCTGATCATGCACTGATCACGTAGCTGATCATGCACTGATCACGTGACTGATCATGCACTGATCACGTGACTGATCATGCACTGATCACGTGGCTGATCATGCACTGATCACGTTATCATGCACTGATCACGTGGCTGATCATCACTGATCACTGACTGATCATGCACTGATCACGTGGCTGATCATGCACTGATCACGTGACTGATCATGCACTGATCACGTGGCTATCATGCACTGATCACGTGGCTGATCATGCACTGATCACGTTGATCATGCACTGATCACGTGGCTGATCATGCACTGATCACGTGGCTGATCATGCACTGATCACGTGGCTGATCATGCACTGATCACGTGGCTGATCACACACGATCACGTGACTGATCATGCACTGATCACGTGGCTATCATGCACTGATCACGTGGCTATCATGCACTGATCACGTGGCTGATCATGCAATGATCACGTAGCTACCATGTACTGGTCACGTGACTGATCATGCACTGATCACGTAATTGATCATGCACTGATCACGTGGCTGATCATGCACTGATCACGTGGCTGATCATGCACTGATCACGTGACTGATCATGCACTGATCACGTGACTGATCATGCACTGATCACGTGGCTATCATGCACTGATCACGTGGCTGATCATGCACTGATCACGTGCCTGATCATGCACTGATCACGTGGCTGATCATGCACTGATCACGTGGCTGATCATGCACTGATCACGTGGCTGATCATGCACTGATCACGTGGCTATCATGCACTGGTCACATGACTGATCATGCACTGATCACGTGACTGATCATGCACTGATCACGTGGCTATCATGCACTACTCACGTGGCTGATCATGCAATGATCATGTAGCTACCATGTACTGGTCACGTGAATGATCATACACCCATCAGGTGACTGATCATGCACTGATCACGTGACTGATCATGCACTGATCACGTCTATATCATGCACTGATCACATGACTGCCCATGCACTGATCACGTGGATGATCATACACTGATCACGTGAGATCATGCACTGATCACGTGGCTGATCATGCACTGATACCGTGACTGAGCATGGACTGATCACATGACTATCATGTAGTGATCACGTGACTTAATGGCGCTGATCATGTGACTGATCATGCGCTGATCATGTTTGCTATCATACACTGATCATGTGCCTCTGGAGGCAATAAACAAAGAGCTGAGTAGGCACGAATCAAACAGTCAGCAGGCAATAATCATGGAACACAGGTGTGAGGAATCATGCTGCTCAGCTGGCAATAATCAAGCAGCTGAGCAGGAGAATTACGCAGCACAGCTGGCAATTGTCAAGCAGATGACAGGCAGGAATCGTGCAGCTCAGCTGGCAATTGTCAAGCAGATGAGCAGACAGTAATCACGCAGCTCAGCAGGCCCTGATCACGTGACTGAGCATGCACTGATCACGTGGCTATCATGCACTGATCACGTGGCTGATCATGCACTGATCACGTTGTCATGCACTGATCACGTGACTGATCATGCACTGATCACGTAATTGATCATGCACTGATCACGTGGCTGATCATACACTGATCACGTGACTGATCATGCACTGATCACGTGGCTATCATGCACTGATCACGTGGCTATCATGCACTGATCACGTGGCTGATCATGCACTGATCACGTGGCTACCATGCACTGATCACGTGACTGATCATGCACTGATCACGTGACTGATCATGCACTGATCACGTGGCTGATCATGCACTGATCACGTGGCTGATCATGCACTGATCACGTGACTGATCATGCACTGATCACGTGGCTATCATGCACTGATCACGTGGCTGATCATGCACTGATCACGTGACTGATCATGCACTGATCACGTGGCTGATCATGCACTGATCACGTGACTGATCATGCACTGATCACGTGACTGATCATGCACTGATCACGTGGCTATCATGCACTGATCACGTGGCTGATCATGCATGATCACGCAGCTATCATGTACTGATCACATGACTGATCATGCACTGATCACGTGACTGATCATGCACTGATCACGTGGCTGATCATGCACTGATCACGTGGCTGATCATGCACTGATCACGTGACTGATCATGCACTGATCACGTGACTGATCATGCACTGATCACGTGGCTATCATGCACTGATCACGTGGCTGATCATGCACTGATCACGTGCCTGATCATGCACTGATCACGTGACTGATCATGCACTGATCACGTGACTGATCATGCACTGATCACGTGGCTATATCATGCACTGATCACGTGGCTGATCATGCACTGATCACGTAGCAACCATATACTGATCACGTGACTGATCATGCACTGATCACGTAAATGATCATGCACTGTTCACGTGCACTGATCATGCACTGATCACGTGACTGATCATGCACTGATCACGTGGCTATCATGCACTGCTCACGTGGCTGATCATGCAATGATCACGAGCAACCATGTACTGGTCACGTGACTGATCATGCACTGATCACGTGAATGATCACACTGATCACGTGGCTGATCATGCACTGATCACGTGGCTGATCACACTGATCACGACTGATCATGCACTGATCACGTGGCTCATGCACTGATCACGTGGCTGATCATGCACTGATCACGTGGCTATCATGCACTGATCACGTGGCTGATCACACTGATCATGATGATCATGCACTGATCACGTGCTGATCATGCACTGATCACGTGGCTGATCATGCACTGATCACGTGGCTGATCATGCACTGATCACGTGGCTGATCATGCACTGATCATGGCTATCATGCACTGATCACGTGGCTGATCATGCACGATCACGTAGCTATCATGCACTGGTCACGTGACTGATCATGCACTGATCACGTGATTGATCATGCACTGATCACGTGGCTGATCATGCACTGATCACGTGGCTGATCATGCACTGATCACGTGACTGATCATGCACTGATCACGTGACTGATCATGCACTGATCACGTGGCTATCATGCACTGATCACGACTGATCATGCACTGATCACGCTATATCATGCACTGATCACACTGCTCATGCACTGATCACGTGGATGATCATACACTAATCGTGACAGATCATGCACTGATCACGTGGCTGATCATGCACTGATACCGTGACTGAGCATGGACTGATCACATGACTATCATGTAGTGATCACGTGACTTAATGGCGCTGATCATGTGACTGATCATGCGCTGATCATGTTTGCTATCATACACTGATCATGTGCCTCTGGAGGCAATAAACAAAGAGCTGAGTAGGCACGAATCAAACAGTCAGCAGGCAATAATCATGGAACTCAGGTGTGAGGAATCATGCTGCTCAGCTGGCAATAATCAAGCAGCTGAGCAGGCAGGAATTACGCAGCACAGCTGGCAATTGTCAAGCAGATGACAGGCAGGAATCGTGCAGCTCAGCTGGCAATTGTCAAGCAGATGAGCAGACAGTAATCACGCAGCTCAGCAGGCCCTGATCACGTGACTGAGCATGCACTGTTCACGTGGCTGATCATACACTGATCACGTGATGATCATGCACTGATCACTTGGATATCATGCACTGATCACGTGGCTGATCATACACTGTTCACGTGTCTGACCATGCACTGATCACGTGGCTGATCATACACTGCTCACGTAACTGATCATGCACTGATCACGTGGCTATCATGCACTGATCACGTGGCTGAACATGCACTGTTCACGTGGCTGATCACACACCTGTCACGTGACATATCATGCACTGATCACGTGGCACTCATGCACTGATCACGTGGCTGATCATACTCTGCTCAATGCACTCATGCACACATCACGTGGCTATCATGCACTGCTCACGTGGCTCGTCATGGAATGATCACGTAGCTACCATATACTGGTCACGTGACTGATCATGCACAGATCAATGAATGATCATGCACTGTTCACGTGACTGATCATGTACTGATCACGTGACTGATCATGCACTGATCACGTGGCTATCATGCACTGCTCACGTGGCTGATCATGCAACGATCACGTAGCAACCATGTACTGGTCACGTGACTGATCATGCACTGATCACGTAATTGATCATGCACTGATCACGTGGCTGATCACACTGATCACGTGACTGATCATGCACTGATCACGTGGCTATCATGCACTGATCACGTGGCTATCATGCACTGATCATGGCTGATCATGCACTGATCACGTGGCTATCATGCACTGATCACGTGATGATCATGCACTGATCACGAACTGATCATGCACTGATCATGGCTGACATGCACTGACTACGTCACTGGCATACTGATCACATGACTGATCATGCACTGATCACGTGACTGATCATGCACTGATCACGTACATCATGCACTGATCACGTGGCTGATCATGCACTGATCACGTGGCTGATCATGCACTGATCACGTGGCTGATCATGCACTGATCACGTGACTGATCATGCACTGATCGTGGCTATCATGCACTGATCACGTGGCTGATCATGCACTGATCACGTGGCTACATGCACTGATCACGTGACTGATCATGCACTGATCACGTGACTGATCATGCACTGATCACGTGACTGATCATGCACTGATCACGTGGCTGATCATGCACTGATCACGTGACTGATCATGCACTGATCACGTACATCATGCACTGATCATGGCTGATCATGCACTGATCACGTAGCTACCATCACTGATCACGTGACTGATCATGCACTGATCACGTGATTGATCATGCACTGATCACGTGGCTGATCATGCACTGATCACGTGGCTGATCATGCACTGATCACGTGACTGATCATGCACTGATCACGTGACTATCATGCACTGATCACGTGGCTGATCATGCACTGATCATGATTGATCATGCACTGATCACGTGACTGATCATGCACTGATCACGTGGACTGATCATGCACTGATCACGTGACTGATCATGCACTGACACGTAGCACTGCACATCACGTGGCTGATCATGCACTGATCACGTGACTACCATGCACTGTCACGTGACTGATCATGCACTGATCACGTGACTGATCATGCACTGATCACGTGGCTATCATGCACTGATCATGGCTGATCATGCACTGATCACGTGCTGATCATGCACTGATCACGTGATGATCATGCACTGATCACGTGGCTGATCATGCACTGATCACGTGGCTGATCATGCACTGATCACGACTGATCATGCACTGATCACGTCTATATCATGCACTGATCACATGATGTCCGCACTGATCACGTGGATGATCATACACTAATCACGTGACAGATCATGCACTGATCACGTGGCTGATCATGCACTGATACCGTGACTGAGCATGGACTGATCACATGACTATCATGTAGTGATCACGTGACTTAATGGCGCTGATCATGTGACTGATCATGCTGATCATGTTTGCTATCATACACTGATCATGTGCCTCTGGAGGCAATAAACAAAGAGCTGAGTAGGCACGAATCAAACAGTCAGCAGGCAATAATCATGGAACTCAGTGTGAGGAATCATGCTGCTCAGCTGGCAATAATCAAGCAGCTGAGCAGGCAGGAATTACGCAGCACAGCTGGCAATTGTCAAGCAGATGACAGGCAGGAATCGTGCAGCTCAGCTGGCAATTGTCAAGCAGATGAGCAGACAGTAATCACGCAGCTCAGCAGGCCCTGATCACGTGACTGAGCACACTGTTCACGTGGCTGATCATACACTGATCACGTGATGATCATGCACTGATCACTTGGATATCATGCACTGATCACGTGCTGATCATACACTGTCACGTGTCTGACCATGCACTGATCACGTGGCTGATCTACACTGCTCACGTAACTGATCATGCACTGATCACGTGGCTATCATGCACTGATCACGTGGCTGAACATGCACTGTTCACGTGGCTGATCACACACCTGTCACGTGACATATCATGCACTGATCACGTGGCACTCATGCACTGATCACGTGGCTGATCATACTGCTCACGTAACTCATGCACACATCACGTGGCTATCATGCACTGCTCACGTGGCTCATCATGGAATGATCACGTAGCTACCATATACTGGTCACGTGACTGATCATGCACTGATCACGTGAATGATCATGCACTGTTCACGTGACTGATCATGCACTGATCACGTGACTGATCATGCACTGATCACGGTCATGCACTGCTCACGTGGCTGATCATGCAACGATCACGTAGCAACCATGTACTGGTCACGTGACTGATCATGCACTGATCATGATTGATCATGCACTGATCACGTGGCTATCATGCACTGATCACGTGGCTGATCATGCACTGATCACGTGGATCATGCACTGATCACGTGGCTGATCATTGATCACATCACTGATCATGCTGCACTGATCACGTGGTGATCATGCACTGATCACGTGACTGATCATGCACTGATCATTGACTGATCATGCACTGATCACGTGGCTATCATGCACTGATCACGCACATCATGCACTGATCATGCTGATCATGCAATGATCACGTAGCTACCATGCACTGATCACGTGACTGATCATGCACTGATCACGTAATGATCATGCACTGATCACGTGGCTGATCATGCACTGATCACGTGGCTGATCATGCACTGATCACGTGACTGATCATGCACTGATCACGTGACTGATCATGCACTGATCACGTGGCTATCATGCACTGATCACGTGGCTGATCATGCACTGATCACGTGGCTGATCATGCACTGATCACGTGGCTGATCATGCACTGATCACGTGGCTGATCATGCACTGATCACGTGCTATCATGCACTGATCACGTGGCTGATCATGCACTGATCACGTAGCTATCATGCACTGATCACGTGACTGATCATGCACTGATCACGTGACTGATCATGCACTGATCACGCTGGCTGATCATGCACTGATCACGTGGCTGATCATGCACTGATCACGTGACTGATCATGCACTGATCACGTGGCTGATCATGCACTGATCACGTGACTGATCATGCACTGACGTGACTGATCATGCACTGATCACGTGACTGATCATGCACTGATCACGTGGCTATCATGCACTGATCACGTGGCTGATCATGCACTGATCACGTGACTGATCATGCACTGATCACGTGGCTGATCATGCACTGCCTGTACTGATCATGCAACTGATCACGAGCTATCATGCACTGATCACGTGGCTGATCATGCACTGATCACGTGGCTGATCATGCACTGATCACGGCTGATCATGCACTGATCACGTGACTATCATGCACTGATCACGTGGCTCATGCACTGATCACGCGATATGGCGCACTGATCAATCATGACTACACACGATCACGTGACTGATCATGCACTGATCACGGCTGATCATGCACTGATCACGTATATCATGCACTGCTCACGTGGCTGATCATGCACTGATCACAGCTAACTCATGTACTGGTCACGTGACTGATCATGCATCACATGAATTGATCATGCACTGATCACGTGGCTGATCATGCACTGATCACGTGGCTGATCATGCACTGATCACGTGACTGATCATGTACTGATCACGTGACTGATCATGCACTGATCACGTGGCTGATCATGCACTGATCACGTGGCTGATCATGCACTGATCACGTGGCTGATCCTGCACTGATCACGTGGCTGATCATGCACTGATCACGTGACTGATCATGCACGGATCACGTGACTGATCATGCACTGATCACGGCTATCATGCACTGCTCACGTGGCTGATCATGCCATGATCACGCAACTACCATGTACTGGTCACATGACTGATCATGCACTGATCACGTGACTGATCATGCAGTGATCACGTGGCTGTCATGCACTACTCACGTGGCTGATCATGCAATGATCATGTAGCTACCATGTACAGGTCACGTGAATGATCATACACCCATCAGGTGACTGATCATGCACTGATCACGTGGCTATCATGCACTGATCACTAGACTGATCATGCACTGATCACGCCTATATCATGCACTGATCACATGACTGCCCATGCACTGATCACGTGGATGATCATACACTAATCATGTGACAGATCATGCACTGATCACGGCTGATCATGCACTGACACTGTGACTGAGCATGGACTGATCACATGACCATCGTGTAGTGATCACGTGACCTAATGGCGCTGATCATGTGACTGATCATGCACTGATCATGTTTGGCTATCATACACTGATCATGTGCCTCTGAGGCAATAAACAAAGAGCTGAGTAGGCACGAATCAAACAGTCAGCAGGCAATAATCATGGAACTCAGCTGTGAGAATCATGCTGCTCAGCTGGCAATAATCAAGCAGCTGAGCAGGGGAATTACGCATGGCACAGCTGGCAATTGTCAAGCAGATGACAGGCAGGAATCGCAGCTCAGCTGGCACTGTCAAGCAGATGAGCAGACAGTAATCACGCAGCTCAGCAGGCCCAGATCACGTGACTGAGCATGCACTGTTCACGTGGCTGATCATACACTGATCACGTGATGATCATGCACTGATCACTTGGATATCATGCACTGATCACGTGGCTGATCATACACTGTTCACGTGATCA